>NC_054537.1:86648144-86795644 GCF_017654505.1 Polyodon spathula
GACAAATAAGTTGAATCTAATCAAGCACTGCAGAAAAAAAGAAGCCTGGTCTAACCATAGTCTGTGCACTTTTTGGTTCATTGTTTGAGAAGCATTCCACCAGAAGAGGTTGCTCCTCTCACATATACTGTATAAAGAGTTATGGTAAAGCGTTATGGCACAACTTTGTAGCTGTACTTGCTGCCTGCCCGAGATTCATTCAGGGTCTTAAGTTATCGTGGTAGCTGCATGGATTGTTACTGTTAGTATTTATTATTTTTTTTTTTTTACACATTGCCTTAACAAGTTGCCCTTCTTCAGTAAAGATGTATTTTCCAAGTAGAGTTCTGATAAAGGACACTTCAGAAACAAGTCATGTTCAAAACACTTGTTATTATTATTATTATTATTATTATTATTATTATTATTATTATTATTATTATTATTATTATTTTATATTCCATAAATAGATGATTATCTATTATATATGATTATTATTATTATATGAATTATTATTATTATTATTATTATTATTATTATTATAATAATAATAATAATAATAATAATTAATAATAATAATACTGGCTTCTTTTCAAGTAAACATGGTTCCTCTTTTTTGTGCTACTTTTTCTCTTTTTTTAGACCAGGTTTTTTTTTTTTTTAACCTTCTTGAATTATTCAATTCATGTTCAAAGCACGTTTTCTTCTTATTATTTGGCAAACAGTATGTCATGGTTTTATTGTTTTTATGGTACCACTAACCAATTACCGGTACAATATGCAAATAAATTAATGATTATTATTATTATTATTATTATTATTATTATTATTATTATTATTTTTTTATTATTTTTAAGTACAGGTTTTATAAACATCTACTACCTGTTTTTAAGGTAAGGCAAATAGGCTAACGATAGAACATTGCAAAGTAACAAAAGTTTACTCCGATAATGTTGAGATCACTTGAGAACACATTTACGTAAGAAGTTGAGATAGACCCTACAAACAGTGCGGTCAAAAATAATGAAGCTGCCATTACAGATTACACAGGTGTGCAAAAAATAGCTCCCGTCCAAATAGGCTACCATATATTTTTAAATTGAGATGGGCCATTTAGAGAGGAGGCACGGATTATCAGATATAACGGAGCAATTGCACCTGCCCTTCAGAAGGGCTAATTCAGAGGAGGCTGATTTTGTCTGATAATTTCAGATACGGGAAACTGGTAGAAGGTCGAGTTACACCTGGAACTCAATGTTATGCGCAAAGCCGCGCAAATAGTCACATAGATGGTGATTGAGGTAATCAGCGACAATCAGCTCAATGTTCGATTGAGCAGTACCTCACCTTCCACTCTGGTGGCAGATTGCCAGCAACAAGCTGCTTCTTTTTTATTCCCTCAATGAACGCCTAAATGGAGGGGTGTCAGGATCCCAGAAGTTCCCCGAAAGCGCGGTGCCATCCTTCAACTGAATTATAACATGACAGTTCTGCATATCTGAAATACAGAATTATATTGGAAGCTTTGTGTACAGCTAAAATGTAGATAGCCACCAGAGATAGCATTAATAATATGAAAGTGATGCACTTTATTTAAAGTTTAGTGCAAAAGTTGTATGTTTATTTTCTGTGGGGGGAGGGTGGTTATTGTTAAAAAGAACATGAATGGAATGGAAATCAATATCAAAGGTAGATCTTGTGCTGCTGTTTTTACTGTTATTTCTGTATTTATTTATTTAGCAGCACCTTATCAGTGATATAGCTTATCGTATGGTAGTAAAGCTGTTAGGGAAATACTTTATTTAAACTTTATTCAGCATGTTCTGTATTAAGGCAGCTTGTTAAGGCCATGGAGAAAGAGGGGAGAAAAAAAAAAGGTCTCTGATATCTCGTGATCACAAGCTTATTTATCTCAGGATCTCGAGAAAGGTTTCCTGAGAATTTATCACCGTATAAATATTTTCTATTAAAATTTTACTAACAGTATGCATGTTTTTTAATCATATTTGCATTTTACTTATTTTATGCTGATGTAACACAGTGGTGGTCTTGTAACTGTATTAAATTTTGCTTTATTTACTGTATATATTTTGGAACTGCACTTTATTTTATTAATTATGTACAATTTTATTAATTAAATGTGAGTACTTGTATTTCTATGTCTGCTATCCCCTCTTGTAATTAGGAGTTGTTTTGTTCTTTCCTGAAGCCAGGATGATTATTATTATTATTATTATTATTATTATTATTATTATTATTATTATTATTATTATTATTATTTATGTATTTTTAGTTTTAGTTTATTTTTAGTTTTAGATATTAGTGTGAAACTGGAACTATTTTTGTTAGAGAGGGAAGCAGAATGTCACTTCACTTACTTTGTTTTGACTTTATTTATTTTGGTACTGTATGACAAATAATAAAACAAAATGTTTTAAACATGAATTACTTCTGAAGTGTTGAAACAAACCATGCAGCTACTTCACAGTAACTTAAGACCCTGAATTCATCTCAGGCAGGCAGCAAGCAAGGTTGGGGCGGAGCACTCTGAGGTGGCTGCTTAGGGCGACAGCCCTGCAATTGCCTCCTAGAACGCTGTTGCACGGTCGCACCACAGCCTGCGTTCCTTGTGCTCTGTGGAGGGGCTTGGTTTCCCCTCATCGCTGTGGCCTGTGGGTGATGCCTCAGGTCACCCAGCAGGGCTTTGGGCACTGGGACTGTCCATGTGATGGTACGTACCCAGGAGACCTGCCAATGGCTTAACCTACCCCGCACCAGAGCACAGGGAGGGAGCAACGTAGCCACCTGCCGAGATGCTTCACGCTGCCAAAGGGAGCGCTGTAAGATCTCCACAGCTGGACTTAATGGGCAATGGTGGAAAGTAGTCTCTGAGGCAATCTCGGAGCTAAGTTCCGCCACAGTCGACGGTGCTGGCTCCTCTTCTTCCTCCATCTCTGTGGGGAAGAAGTCCTCATCCCAGGAGGCCACTAAAGACAGCGTGTCCTCCTGTGCCATCAAAGGCTGTGGTTCTGGCTCAATCTAGACTCCCATGGGAGACCCAGGGGCCGAGTCTGGTGTGGGCAGTAGCGGGGCCAGGGCCACTACCAGTGCCGCAGGAGCTTGCTGCCTAGACAGCAGCTCAAGGACCTGAGCCATCTGCTCCTTGAGGTATATAATTGCCCTTGCCTGCTTTAAGCTCTTCACCCTTCTAACCTGGGGAGGGGAAGCGACTGCGAGGTCTTGTCACAGGAGCCTGAGCGCAGGGGATCTCCTGCGAGGGGCTCTGTGAGAGATAGAGGAGCGGGGATGGGGCCTCGAGGGCTGCTGATGGCTCTGCCGAGGGAGACTGAGCATTTAGCCCCAAGGCCCTTTGAACCTGTTGCTACGTACCCTGGGCCGAAAGGCTGTGCACAAGTCGCAGAAGTCCTCTCTGCCCATGGCCTCCTTGGCATGTTGTACCCCTAGCCACCGCACGCAGAGCGGGTGTTTGTCGCTGGGTGGTATATTCGCCTTGCAGGATGTGCAGGCGTGAAATGGAACACTTGTCATGGTTGCACTACTGAGAGTGCTATGCTTACAGAGTGCACAGAGCATTCTACACCATAATTGCACCAAGCACGTAGAAGCTATGCATACCATGTGCACCAAGTTATGTGCACACCCACCAAGTGCACCGTGCACCGTGCACACTGAGTGGACCTAGCATGTACTGAGTACCACGTGACCCGAGCAACGTGTACTGTGCTCACTGTGGTGCTATTGTACCAAGTGCACTAAGCACCGTGCGCACCTAGCACTTCTGTACCGGATGCATCGAGGCGATCTGTACTGAGCACCGTGTGCACAAAGCACCGAGCACACAGTGTGCACCAAACACCATGTGCACTGAAGTCACGTATACAGCGAGGCGCTATACGAACGAGGACATCAAGCACCATGCACAACAGGTACACTAAGCAACACGTGCACTGAGGACCGCGTGCACCGAGGTACCGAAGTACCAAGGGCTGAGCATGCAACGAGGTTCTGAAGCACCCGGGGGCAGCTGAGGCAGCGGTGCCTACCCTAACCATATGTAGTCACACGCTTGATTAGTGCACAGCATATACCAGGGGACACACAGACTGAAGCCACGGCGGGCGAATCTGTGGACAGAGTACAATTACAACAATATTACAGGGGAGCACACTGCTGTTGTTGTTGACTTTTCAAAGGCCCGACGCACCAAGGTCGGTGGGCCGGGGCAGCCGACGAGGTCTACTCTACAGCAGGTCTGGAAAAATGCAGTCCGTGGAAGACAAAGCTTGCTGGCTTTTTTTTGTTTTTTTTTTACCTAGCTTCTGCACAATGCAGGCAAGCGGGATACTGCACGCATACTGCAGTTGTGACAGCAAGGCTATTTAGTCAACAACAGTAACTATATATATAACTGCAGCCAAGTGAGTCGCTCGAAAACAAGGGTAAGGCAGAGCCTAGCCCCGGTGAAGGATGTGTTCCCACACGAGTGAAAGGCTGTAAAAGACGACAACACTCACTCCTTTAAATCAATACTGCACAGGCAGTCAACTCACATACCACAGATAGGAAAGCAGCAGCTTGTAATGCAACCACGCGCAGGTTGTTGAGGAAGAAAGAAAGAAAAAGGTTAAATCAGGAGTCACTGATTATGTTTAAGGGGCAAGCCAGCTTTCAGCCTGAAAGGCAGGAACTGCCGTGGGCTTGAAGCTCTTTTTCACAATACGCTCAGATACCAACACAGAGGGTCTTACCTTACCATTTTGAGAGGTAAAAAGAGAAATGGCTTCCTCAGTATGACGGTTTTAATCCCTCGGGAGGCAGGACCAAGGGCGTCATTCCAGGAAGGGGCCTATCGGCAGCTCTGGTATAGAGAGCTCAGAAAATACCTACCAATAGGCAGGCATATCACATACGTAATGGGTGGTCATCTTCGAATTGAAAGGGAACTGGATATTACTGTGCAAATATACCATTAAACTTCATTAAGGGATATTTCAAATGCGTTTTGTAATATCTTCACTAAATACATCTTAATAAGCTTTTCAAGACTATGGTGCAAAGTGCTTTAGTTTTGAACTCTAACACTTAATTGGTTCCATTTTCAGGAAGTACAATATGCCAATTGAAAACCCGCCTACAACCACAACAGAAATCCCAGATAGAAACCAAAAGGGCTGAACCCAGTCTTTAAATAAATGATAGTCTACGTGGCATTTTGTCTTAGCTCTGACTGCAAAGAAAACAAATACATACCAAAATAGGCCTTGTTCCCTGCACTCCTAGGCTGTGGCACAGATGAAGACATTAACTGAAACGCTTCTCTACTTGATTTATAACAGTTGCAGGGGAGCAGCATTCCAACAAAAAACGGAATTCATGCTGCTAGTTTAAAAGCACCACTTACATATGTTAATGTGTCATCAGCGCACCACTTACGACAGTATTTTGCACTGTTATCAAACTATGTTTGATAAAGTGCTAGTTGTTGCTGCGCTAGTTATTTTTAATAAAGAAGTAGATGTTTTTGCTGTAAAAAATATATTTTTACCTGAAAAGGAATACAGATATAGCTTGTTCTGTTACCCTCAAACCAGAAACACATTTTGTCCAGGGAGAAATTCTTTAGGAACACACTCAAATACAGTAGCATTAACAACCTGAACACGATGGCATTTAACCTCACGGAATATCCTTCTTACTCAAAAAGCATTTCAAATAATATTCCAAAAGTTCATGCTGCCAAAGCACCACCCTTGATATTCCTCTGGCATTTTTCACTGAACAAATTGATAACCTACAGCTAGCATAGATCCATACAACAGCGTGTTATGCATAAGTAAACTGGGACATTAATGGGGGAGATTTTTCTCCTCGAGAGTGAAATTGGGATAGCAGTGATGAATGCATTACTCTCCCACTGAATGCTGGAGACTTGGCAGGTCTGCATGATGAATTGTAGCCCAAATAAGGTTGTCTTTATATAAGTTAAACTGATGCAGAACCAGTAATCCCACAAGGGCTGCACATCATGTGACATGCAAACATGCAGAATGGAAATGAGATGTTGTTGCAGCTAACACAAAAACAGGGAAACTAAAATGATACAGTTTATAAAAGAAATCCCCTGCCTTCATTTTGGTGGAGCTTCAGTCTTCAGTAGTGCAGGCAAGTTCTACAGTGCATGATTTTCTCTGGCCTGGTAAAATGATATCTGCACATAAAATATGAGTTTGAAAAAGCATGAGACAAGAAAAAATACAAAAGTGGAGGGAGATCAGTGAAAGAACAGGCTTGATTTAAACTGAGGTGATAAGGTAGCAACAAAAGAAGGCTTCAAAATCTACAGGTGAGGGGAAGAAATAGATGTCTGCTGAGATAAATAGGATAGAGGTATTAGAGATTGAAGCTGCAAGTCTTACACTTCTTGAATGACGTTTGACTGGCAACAGAAATCTGCATTACAAATTCACAGCACAATTTGGTACCACTTTTTGTCTTTACTCAAGAGACATTCAATTGTGAATATAACTAGGGTGTTTCTTCAGGTCTGAACTTGAATTCTGCATCCACAGGGGAAATATGTTAAGGATTCTTGCACAGGCTTATCTTGTTAATTCACATAGTGGTTGTCTGTCTTGCTTCCTTCTTCTATCAACAAACTGTTGAATTTTAACATACATGATGTAGTATTAAGGTTGTGTTTTCCACATTATTTAAGTATACGAAACATGTAACCTTATATGCTTGTTATCTGTTACTCATGTGTCATACTTTTTTTATGTCACCACATAATATTGCAACAAATAAGGTTTTGAAATCTAGGATCTAGAGGAAGGACTGTCCTTTACACACATCACATCATCTAATTTCCGTCAGCTAGAGAACATAAATAAGCAAGTAATCATTCCTTTTTGTGTTTGATTGATTGGCATCCTTCCCCCTCCACCCTTAAACCCTTGTGTCTACTGCACCCCAGGTAGTCAAGTGGTGGACCGTCAAACCAAATGGGTTTGAGGCAATCAGTGAGTCATTTCACGTAATCGTTAATATAAAGTCCTTCTATTTAAAGTTTCGGTGTTGAGGGGTTGGTTCTAAATGACTGAATAGTATAATATACAGACACTCATCCATAAATACACAAATAATAATATCTTAACAAACTGAAGAAACCTCTTGATCTGGTGTCTAGTGTCCATGTGTCACATGCACACTCCAAAGAGAGTGACATTTGGGATGGAGAACTACTTCAAAGTACATTTTGCTGAAGCATGTGTAAACGTGTTCACACCAAAAAGCTGCTGACAGCACATCACTACCATGACCATTAGCAGAAGAATGTGAATGGTGTTGTATTGTGTAAACAACACTACCAAAGTGCATTGAAGCTTGGTACTGCTTACAGAGCAAATAAGAAAAGCAAAAAAAAAAAAAAAAAAAAAAAAAAAAAAAATACTGTATTATTTCTAGCCTTTTATTTACCAGTTTTGTAGATTTGAACAGGATTATCTTTGCAGTAAAATCATTATGCTTTCCCATAGAAAAAAAAAACAAACAAACAAAAAAACACTTTAGTTTGTAAATTCAAACTACAGTAGGAAACCTGATCAGGTTGCTGAAAGCACAATGACAAGTCTATTTCTAACCCAGGCTGTTTAGAATAAACAAAAGCACAGATCATATTAATTTGGTCTATTGCCAATGGACTTTACATTTTTTGCAGTCATTGATTTTCCATTTCAAATAGTTATTGCTATTCCTAACTGATAATGTGTAGGATATAAGGTCAGTACAGCGGTTTAGACATTAGATGGCAATGTGTCAATCTTCATATATTTCCAAGCAGTTTAAAGCAGTTAAATATATTAGGATATATAGTTTAATTTTATCTATCTATCTATCTATCTATCTATCTATCTATCTATCTATCTATCTATCTATCTATCTATCTATCTATCTATCTCAACTTAGACAAAAATCTACAACTGCTGTATTACTGCTGGATATATTTTGTTGATTTTTGCCAATACAGTAACTTTTTAAAGATAGGTGCAAAATAAAGCTGCAGCTAAAATCTAGAAAGTTTCTACTGGATACAGTATATTTTCTTATTTAAGGTATTTCCATATAGGTTGACAGACATTATCCTTGTTTTGTAAAACAGAATCAAAGCTAACTAGAAATGCGTTGAAAAATTAGAACAGAAAATGTGCCTGTTGTTTTTCATGCATTTATAATGCTTTACCAGCCACAAGTTTATATCAGATATGTTGGTAAATTTGAGTACAGTCTGTTAGGGAATGACAATATAATAATATAAAAAGGGGGGATTAGAGGTCAGGTCTGTCTCTTCTCCGAGCTACTACAGGGAGAAAGCCCTAGAGACCAATAGGCATGCAAGTAAAATGAATGCAAATAAACAAGATATATGTTGTCATTGTGTCTGTTGTGCATTTTTTAGGGGTTGCACAGTACATAACATAAAAAATAAATAAATAAAAATATATCTTAATGGCTCATGAGATCCAACATACCTTTTCAACAAGGGTTCCAGTGGGGAGCAACATTACATCAATCATTATATAAAATAATGCTGTAAATTAGAAAATGATTCAATACCATCAGCCAATCTGCTTCCAGCTCTAGCATGCGTCTATCAGACAGTAAATGCCCGCTGGAACGTCAAAGCACCGACTGTGAATCAAAATGTTTAATTTTGACGTGCCATAACGAAAACTCAATTCACATCCATTGGACAGCTTTTACAATGAAAATAATAACAATAACACAAAAAACAAATAAATATAAATACAGTATATTTTTTCTCTTGATGACTAAAGTCAGTTTATAATCAATGTATTTTATGAAGTTAAATTGGAATGTTGATTCTAATCTCCCCTTATGTTTCTGAGAAGCAGTTTTATTTGTAATAAAATATTGTTCCTGTTTTTGAACTACTATAGATGAATCCTGGAATGATAGCAGTCAGGGAATGTAGAAGTACATATTTAAAGAAAACATGGTGATGTATTATTATTATTCTGTAACTGATTACACTAACGAAGATTTTTAACATGGATATTAAGGGGGATTACAGAAACATTTTAAATTCAAATTTGGGGGATTATTATAGTGGTCTGAAAAACATAGGATTTTTAACACTAAAAAAAAAAAACATTTAGTTTTTTTTTACATTTCTGAGCAGCATTAAACTGAACAAATAACAACCCTTCAAAGTAATCACTGGAGTCCTAAAAAAAAGAAAAGTCAAATAAATAAGTGAGATGTGGAATGCTATACTGTGTTAGTTCGGTGAGGAATGTTTCTGATGGCAGAACAAATCAGACTCAGGCGAATCTACCATGATGTATCTCTTTCAAAGGTCTGTTTTAACACTGATTTGAATCTATAGATTGTGGAATGTACAGGGGAAGGTTGTAAGTAGTTGGCCAGGATGCAGCAGAAAATAAATACAGGCTCTGTGCTGTTTAAACTTCACTTTGTGGTGTGGACTGCTTATTTATTAAACAGAAAGATCTCAAAATAGTGACAGTTGCCCCATTAACAACACACGTGTCACTATATATATATAGTGACAAAGTGAGGTAATTGTTGTCAGTTTGTCGGTTACCATGGTCTTCTACCCCATCTATCCAAACACAAGTTTTGTAAACAAATAAAACAAACAAAGCTTATCTCCACATGGAGAGCTAAACTATACTTCTTTAAGAAACAAAATTATATTATCAGATGGCTAAGCTGTTTATCGATTCAAAACACGTTATACAATTGCTTCCAGATAGCAACAGAAACAGTACCTCTTTTGTAGCACCACACTGGGTCTGGGTGCTGGACTGCACCTTGTCAAAGACAGCCCCTGTGTTGCTTCAGCCCAGTTTAAATACCTGTGTTAATTGTTAACAGGTACCTATATATATGGACTGGAGAGGAGGGCTATAGCAGAAAATTGTTGACCCAAGGGAATACTATTGTTACCGATAGAGGGCTATAATGCTTGAAGCTGCAGATTCCAATAGTAAAATTGAAATGTCCCTGGAGGAAAAGAAGGTCCCATTTTGAAATGGTGCAGCTGATCTGAACAGATTTAATGAGGGAGCAAACGCATTGCATTTTGTCAGGGGGAGGCGTTCTGTTGAGAAGAGGACTTGAATATTTTTGTTCTTTTATTTAAACGCTGTGAAGTGACCGCAAGCTCCAGGCTGTTTTGTAAATAAAGACACTAAACATGCACTGAAGTGCGTGTATTAAAGGTTACAGTATTGAATAGGTAAGCTTTTCAAATATTCCAGACATGTCTTAGCTCAGATTTTGTCTTAACAAAAGCAGTTACTTCTCAAAGCATGTGGTCATTCTTCTTTTTTAAGTATCAGTATTATAGTTCTGTTTCCTGTTCAATGTTCACATTCAAGTTACCATAATAATAGCATGAGTCAGGAGAAATGTATGTTCCAGTTGCCATGTTCCAATTCATTTTGGCATTCAGTGTATATCATTAAGAAGTGCATTTTCATTGAAGCCTGGCTGCATATGCACTGCAACAAAGCATTTTTGCAGGCAGCCACGTCACCTACACCACCCATACAATCTGCATAGGAAAAAAATTCCCTGTCATTTCAGTTTAAATGCTATAATCCTTATTTACAGGCATCCTTCAGTATAATTCATTATTGCAAATATTTAGACAAGTTTGTTTTTGGCACCCCCTGCAGGTTTTTTTTTTTTTTTCCATCTCCAGCAAACATTGTATTAGCATAATTAATTGAGGACTCAATGGTGACTTGAATATGTCAATAAAACAATACTGTTGAAGTACAGTAAAACAACCCACGAGGTATGCTTAAGTGTGAGAATCTCTTAAATTGTTATTGTTAAAATACATAATTTAAAAAATAATAATAATGTATATCTTTTAAAAAGCCTAGGCTATACTGAGGTTATGCGAAAAACTGATTCAAATTATAACTGTTCCTGGAATGCAGTAAAATAACTGACAGCACTATTAAACAAAACATATGCTGCAAATCTTAAAGGCTGTATTAAAAGTTTAAAGAACAGACTGACCTGCTTTTATTGTAGCTTTGGCTAGTGCTTAGGTTTAAATAGACGAGGTGATCTTCATTGAATGGGTTGCATTTTTGTTAAGACGGTGTGATGTTGGTATCTTGCCTCCAATAACTACAGTAACCCTAATGCATAGTCAGACCGTTATTAAAAATGTTCTTGAGAATTCTTTGCATCTTAAATTCTATTAGTATCTTCTATATCTTTTCTATTCATTTTGAGTCATTTTCACTCTTTTTTATTATTAATTTCCTTGTAGCCCTTTTCCCCCCATGATACACTGTTGTCCATAGTACTAGAAATACTGAAGCAGAATTTGCAAAAGTAACTGATGTCGTCAATACAACTAGAACAGACAGTCCTCCAAATTGATAAGAAGTGTAAAGAGAAGCAACATAAACGTATATGGTTGGTTTCACAGACCCTAATTATCACTTGGATCTTGGACTAACTTGGACTAAGCTATTTCAGGTAAAGTAGCCCAAGACTAGTACTATTCGAGGTGAGTGAAACCAGCAAGTAGTGTTTTTGTTAACAAGTAAGAACTCCACTAGCCAGGCTGAAGGAGTGTTCCACCAGCCCAGCATGCACATCTCATCATATTTTTCATTGACTTAATGCTATTCCCTTAATATACAAGAAGAGGAGGAGGTAGAGAATGGCAGACAGGATTGTGAGGAAACCACCCTCATAAAAAAAGCATATCATAGTATAACCACACTGAAGTGTAACAGAGACATGTTAACGAACAAGCGGTTCAGTATGGTTAAAGCATTGTAAGCAGCTAAATTATAGTGCAGATTAACTTGATAACCAGAGAGCCTACTGGTGCTAAATTATCAAACTCCACCCTAATCAAGCCCCTCTCCTCTTGTTCTTCAATAGGTTTTAGTGTTCTGTGGATGACTGTGAGTGGGTCATGTGACTAGTCAAGACCCAGTGAGAAACTTTCATCATCTGTGGTTGCTAAGGAATAAAAAAAAAAAAAAAAAAAAAAAAAAAAAAATGTCTACTTGTGCTAGGATTTATTGTTCCTGGCACAATAAGAGGTACCCAGGCAATAGAATCCAGTGCCACTGCACCCCTGATAAGTCAGCAGACATATTTTCTTGAGAATTAAGGTGTCATCATTTCTTTTATTATATATATCCTTTGCTCTGGAGGAATATTTTTTTTTAGTGGACAATGATGGATTATTATTATTATTATTATTATTTATTATTATTATTTTTTTTTTTTTTTTTTTTTTTTTTTTTTTTTTTAATAAACAGCTAATCTATTGATTCTATTCTTGAGTCTCTATGAAACAATTTTGCAAAATAACATTTGCTGGACTTTTTTACTTTTGGTGTTTAAAATAAGACCAAGTGCCCAGTTAAAATATGTTAAAGTCACGCAGGAGTGTCCCATTCTTTTAGCCAAGGGTGGCTGATTTTGGAAACAAAGAATTCAGTGGTTTCTAAAATCCTGTGGAAGGTGTTTATCTTGCAGCGGTTAAATCCGTGGAGAAACCCACCCTATTTAAAATCCCTTTGTCCTCCTTTCTGTATTTGATTGTTGCTGTATGTGACAACCCTGATATTCCAATCAGAATGCATTGCAATAAGTCATTTCTCACTGTTTTGGGGTGAGGCGGACCCAGAGAGCTGCTGTATCACATCTGAACTATGTAAAAAACATAGTTTCGTCTGTGATTTTCGGAGGGCACACCTACTAAACTGTAAACAATGACAATCAGGGGCCATCTAGGTACTTTACCTGCAGTTGATGTCACTTCTAAAGCTATCTTTAAAAGCATCTTCAGATACAATAAGGAGAGGCATGACAGCGTACAAAATATAGAACAAAATAAGCACAGTAAAAAGAACAGATGTGAAGCACAATGTAGTTTGAGGACATTCTTTTAAGCAATTACAAAGGGACAAGCATATTTTGAGAGAGGAACCATTTTAACCAGATACAACTTGCAATAAAATGCTCATGAAACTTTAAATTAAAAAAATCCTTTAGTTTTAGGCCATTATAATTTATTTATTTTTATCATTTATATTTTTCTTTTGCACTAAAAGAGAGCATGGTGGTGTGGTGGTTATCTCTGCTGCCTTACAGTGCCAGGGTCTTGTGTTCGATTCTGGCCTATGTCTGTCTGTGTGGAGTTTGTATGTTCTCCCTGTGTCTTCTCAGGGTACTGCGGTTTCCTTCCACAGTCCAAAGACGTGCTGTTCAGGTTGATCGTTGGTCGTTCTAAATTGCCCTCTGAGTGTTTGTGTGTGGTGCATCCAGGGTGTAGTCCTGCCTTACCCTGACCCTGTGTCTGCTGGGTTAGGCTCTGGCTCACTGTGAAGGATTAAGCAGCTAATGATAATGGATGGATAAAAAGAGAACCTTAAGTCTTGCATGAAGATGAGGCTTTTCTAACGTTTCATTTACATGTGTAAAATAGCTGTGAAACCTATACTGGGTATGAAAAAAGAAGCTCTTTGAATGAGAAGTTAATAATAGATGCTTCAAACCAGATTAATACAAAAAGATAAATCAGAAGAATACTGTATGTATTTTCTTTAACCTGGTAATATTTATATGAGAGGCATGATTGCATTTGCCTTGAGTTCTGTGATCCCTCAGTTAAGAATCAGTTAACAGGAGTTGAATCATTAAAAAGGTTCAGTGAGAAAGGGACCGGGAGTATTCTAGACATAGAGAAATCCCAGAACCCAGAGGCAAGGTTGAAGTGGGATCTCTGACATAATCATTGAAGACTGGCAGCTACCCTACATGTACGCCAAACATGTATTGTGATTCAAATCTTATAAATTGTTTGTATTTGTTGTAGTGGTTTGGCAAACGATACCGCATCCTAGCAACCAGTTAACACTAGAACCGCCACGCTTGTCAATTTTACGTTTTGAGGAATCCCATGCGCATGTCCGTTCTTGACTTTTCCTAAATATATGTATTAGATATACTAATGGATATTGAGTTGCAGATTTTCAAAAAATAACAATTTTATAAGCACCTACCTGGAACTGCCAGATGTGTCATTTTGACACATATTACCATACATGTTTGTTTTTTTTGTATAGCCTACAATAGTATTATTTTAGTATACAAGCCCCACCCCCACTTCCTTCCTAGCCCGCACAGAAGTATGTATTTCAGTGGAATGTGAGGGTGGTGTGGTCTGGCTGTAATCCAAAGGAACTGTGTCTGTGTTTACATGACAGCTCCTGGATGTAAACAAACCTGGGATTCACTTTTTATAGACAAGATCACAGAATAGTTTTGATTTGAGAGAAATTAGAAGCGTTTGCCCTGGCAACAAGGATTTGCCCACAACAATGTAGGTGCTACTGTTTCCCCACAGAAGCACTCTGCTGAAGAATCGTGCAATATCAGGGCCGGATTAAGAACTCACGGTGCCCTAGGCACAGACCAAATAAATGTTTAAATAATTCTTTTGTTGAGCAGCTTCGAATGTAGTAAGATGATGTTGTATGCCTACTGCATTTTCTTCTGCCTGCAATGTTTCAACATTACCAGCTCCAGATGGGCCGTCTTGCTCCTCGTCTTTTTTTTCCACCACTTCACAGCTGTCTTGTAGGGGCTTGTCTGGGTTTTTTTTTGTAAAAACAAGGTTAGCTTTGGACTTTGCTGTACTAAAGCTGCTTCTTTTAAACCTCTTTCTTTTTTTTTTGTTTCCGTTTAGTGCCCCCATGTGAATAGCGATGGCTGGCAGCCAAATCCATGGTTTACTAATTAACATAACAGCGGCAGTTAAAATACGTCTTTAAAGTGAATATCCGCAAGCACACAGTGGTAATACATACATTTAATTGGCGTTCCACTAAAAACGAGCAGGTCGCGTGTCAAAAACACTTAAACTATTTGAAAGTGAGGTGGGTGTCAAGGGTTATTAAATAAAAATTGTGAACAGTATTTACTGGTCTTACAGTGATGTACACGTGATACTTATACATTCTAAGGCTCTGTAAATAAAATAAAAATGAAATATGTAAGATCATAATTATTGGGCCACTAGTTTTATGGGGGCCCTGGGCCCTGTAGGCCCGCCCCTTACTACAACACTGCACAATATATTATTATTATTATTATTATTATTATTATTATTATTATTATTATTATTATTATATTATTATTATTATTATTATATTTTATGTGGCTGACACTACACAACATCCAGGAGTGATGTGTCAGATATTCTTGAAGAATTCTGCTAAATGCTATTTGTGTTTCCATTTAAATCCAGTGTTTCTGCAAATGTTAGACATGAATAAAACTTTTGAGTTGCACCCGATAGTTTGTCTTTCATTTTCATATCGAAGCTGTTTAAAAATGTAAAAGTCAAATGGACATGCGCGTAGTCGTTAGTTTTAAATAGATACTTTATAGCAACGTTTCTCAAATGCGGTCACCGTGGACGCGTTCAGCCACTAGCGTGATTTTGTGCGGCCACAGCAACTCCCAAGTATCCCACCATCAACTCCTTATTCAGTGCTGCTATGCTACTTAATGCCCTCTCAAACCGCTATACAGGAATGTTAAAGTGGAAGGTGGAAGTAGGCGGCAGCGCAAAGCAGACGAGATTATGTAGTGCAATGGCAGAAGAGGCAGCGCGAGTATGTTGGGAGAAACATCACAAAATAATTTTTGAATGCAATGTGGGAATTGTAATGTTTCTAAAAAGTAGTGCACATAAAATTAGATGAATGAGAGAAGGCTTTGGTCAAGCTATGTGAACATAACAGTATGGATATCAAAGTTTTTCAATAAATCAGTTGGCCTATCAGAAAATTTCACAGTCTGATAACGCTGATAACGTTATAGAGACACACCATGTGGAACCAACTGCTAAGAAAATCAAACATTTCAGGACCAATGGGAAATTCAGTTTCTGGTGTTTCTGAAGCCAACCGAATCAGCTTCTGAGCAAGTTGCAGTGTGCTTTTGCAATCCAACATCTGATCAAAAAGTATGCAATGCAACATCTATTATAATACTCATGCGGGTGAAGTTGCAAAGGACTACCATAATGACTTTCAGAGACGTAGCTGTTAAATAGAGCAAAAACCAAACTGCAAAAACAAAAGAGCTGATGCTTCAAATGCCGATGGCAACTTTTAAGGTTGATTTTCTTTTGGGGCAAAGATTGTACAACCTGACCCTTTTCAGAGGCACCACTGAGCAACGACACATTACAGAGGCGCATACGAGTTCTGGCTAATTTCATCCAACACGAAACAGCTGAAAAATCTGCTTGCTGCCCTTTCTACAGCCTGTGTCTTGATGAGAGCACTGATGTCACAAAGAATGCCCAGGTAATAATATGCTTTTGCTTTTTTGATTGTGATGCCTATTGTTTTTGGGAGGGAGAGACTTTTAGGTTTGTCAACCATTTGTGATCAGCCAAGTGAAAACTAATTTCTGAGTCTGTTAAAGCCAGAATTGAGGAATGCCATATAGCTTTGACAACCTGTGTGGCTTGACAGCCGACAGAGCTGCAACTATGCAAAACGCATGGGTTGGCACATGGATGTCAAGTCTCAAGGTTTACCTGTGAAACTCACGGTAACGGCTGTGCAGTGGATTCTCACGTTTGTGCATAAGTTTGTTATTGTTTGCAAGGCTGCGAAACCCTTTATACATAATACAGCTGTAAACCCAATATAACTGGACAAGCGTATTATTTAATTTTGGGGGAGTGGAGGTCACCATGAAGAGGTGTACAAGACCATTCTGTATTCCTGTAGCTGCTACACAAACTCTCCCCTTACTCCAAAGATAGAATTGCCTTGTTGTCTCAAACTGATGGTTTGTCTACATGAGCCATCTAGTTTCTGTTCACAACACGTCATTACTCGGACAGAGTCGAAGGAGAGGCTCATTCATACAGAGATTACCACAAAAGGTTACAGAAATAGACATCAATGAGAGAAAACGAGTGATGAGGAGATTTATCAGTATGCACGTAGAAGTATGTGAAAAATACAGTTAACAAGGGTGGGGCTTGCCAGGAGATTCAGTACTGAGTGCCTTTTTTTGATTCAGTGCCTTTTAAACCTGTTTTACTCTGAAAGTGTGTGTAAAATAAATTGGACCTGACGTGTCTGACAAGCGCTGAATAAATGGACTGCTAAGAGTTAAAACTATTCTGAAGGACTCATGGTAAGAGTGCAAAAAGGCAGCCATTTCTAAGCTTAATATAGAAGCAGACTCATGATGTTCAGATACCCCCCCCCCCCCCCCACACATCTCTCTACTTAGGGGCCATTCACATCTAGTTTGTTTGACTGTTTGATGCGGATTGAAGTGCGGTTCGATTCTTTTGGCGCTATGACGTAATCGCACCAGGATGCGAATCAACCCAGGCAAATCGAGATCACTGGAAAAGGTGGTCTCGGTTTGTTTGGAAGCGGACTCGGTACGTTTGCGACATTGCTCCTTTAAAACTTTTTGCATTGTGAAAGCAAACGCATTCAGGTGCACTTGGAAACAAGTCGTTCCAAACAGCAAACCAAACTGGAAGAGATGTAATTGATCAAACGCCAAGAAACTGTCCAGCCTTTTCACTAAAACACATTTGCTCCACACCACTGTGTCCTTGCTACCTTTGGGGCCTCTGTGCATCAGCACTTCAGCACCTTTGGTGTCTCGGTGCCTCAGAGCATCGGCTCCTTTGGTGAACTTGATGCATTCCGTCCCTTATGGCTTGATGCCTCAGTGCTTCGCCACCTTCGGTGCACAGACACCCTCTGCATCAACACCGTCAGTGCATTTGGTGCTTCGGTGCTTCAGAGCCTCAGTGCATCTGTGCTTTGGCACCTTTGGTGCTGCAGAGCCTCGAAACCTTGGTGCTTCTGTGTTTTCTGTGCACGGATATCCCGTGCATCGATACTTTGGTGCCTCGGTACTTCAGTGCATCGGGGCTCAGACACCTCTACTGCAGATGCTCTGGACATGTCTAAGTTCCACCCTTGCATGTCCTGTGGAGGGATGCTTCCCCTCAGGACAAGCACCTCTTGTGTGTTAAGTGCTTGGGGATGCAGCATGCCTCCTCTGCCTTAAACGATGAGACATTCTGCTCTATTTGTGCATCGTTCCAGCCCCTGCAGCTGCTCATGGTCTCCCTTGAGGAGCAGTAAGCGAACCAGGCACAGCCGGAAGGCGAAGGACATCTCAGACCTGAAAAGCCAGACGGCCCAGGTCCTTGAGTATCTGGTCAGGCAGCAGGCTCTGCCCCCTCCGCCTGCCTCAACTCCGCTCCTGGAGTCTCCGGCTGGGATGAGAAGATGAGCAAAGGGAACCAGGATGCAATTTCCATCACAGTCTGGGATGGGGACTCCGTGAAGCAGCAGGAGACAAAGGTCCAGAATGTGGTCAGCTTCCGCTGGCTCTGTCTGGTCTAGTGGGACAGAGCTGAGGAAACAACAAGGTATTCATTTATAGCCCAGCAATTCACCCAAGTCCCGCCTCCCAGCCTGGGAGAGTGGCCGCACATTCGACTGGAGGAATGGCTATGCAATGGGCCCTCTTTAGAGGTGCCTCGCTGACTGATATCTGTATTACAGATAGTTGGGCTACTCCCCATATTAGGTACAAGGATTTGAGGTTGCACACTCACACCAAGGAAATTAGTTCAGTGGTAACAAGATGTCCCTCATCTGCTGTCCGCTCACACTCCCTCGCAACGGCTTTGATATGCTTTCCCAAAAGTATTGTTGCTGGTCATCTTCGAATTGAAAGAGAACGATAGGCTATGGATGTAACCCGGGTTCCCTGAAAAAGAAGACAACCAACAAACCTTGCAAGGTTGCATCACTCGCATTCGTGGGTTCGATGCAAAAGAGAATGAGGTCTCCATGGAGTGATTACTCCCTGGAGGGGCCTATCGGCATCTTTGATATAAATTTGCTCAGTAAATACCTGACCTGTGACAGGCATGTTCCTAAAGTATTGTTGTTGGTCATCTTCTCTTTCAGAGAACCAGGGTTACAACTGTAACCTATTGTTTCCCCCCAAAGGTTGCATGTTGCCAGCAACCTGTATTATGAGGTCCAGTGCTCTACATCATTAATAATGTTAAGTTTAAGGCCTTATGGTAGCCCCTAGAGACCTATCCACTCTAAAATTATTTAACCATCAGTCCAAGTGAACCCTTTTTAATGAACAAAAAAAAAATAGGTGAATGCAAATATTGGTCAAATAGAGAAATGGTTAAGCGAATGCATTCATAAACTGTAACACTGTATTGCTGGAACCTTACTCTTAATTAATAAAAGCATCTGTTTTTACATACTTATGAAACGCCCTGTATAAGTACCTCCTGATTCCAATCTTGTTTGTGCCAAGTTAACGATCTTGGCTGGGGGACCACAGGGAGTGTTGCATTGGCCTTTGCATTTCCACAGTGAGGGAAATCATCAGGGGATAGATTATCTCATAATGGTTAAGCAATCCCTATTTGTCAGACAACCAGACAGTCCAGGTGGAGATTTCCTAGCCCATGGTTTTAGGGTTCTGGTCCTTGGTAACATTCACTTCTTAGGTTTGAATGGGTGAAAAGAGATGATTGACTTAAAAGTGTGAAAGTAGTTTGTCTGTTAATAATTTGGGAAACTGCACACAATAGATTATGTTCATGTCAATATCAAGCTATTTCAAAGTTTTATTGTGGACCATTTATCATTCTTTCTAATCCCTTTGTCCTAGTTGATATTTGTGACTGTAATCTGTTTACGTAAATGCAAAAGCAAGCGAGGATGAGATGTGTCAACACAGTGACCCAGGCTAAGCAGGGAGAATGGATCAGATGGGAGAATGTAGAAAAGTGTAAATTGGCTGGTAAAACCTGTGGATAATGGAACAGAGGACAATCAGCTTCCTAGTCAGCTTCACATATGATGTTCTTCCATCACCACAGAAACTGAATGTGTGGGAAGGGGAGAACCCTGCATGTCCTTTGTGTTCATCATCGGCTACCATGAAGCACATTCTTAAGGTGGCTTTCAGCCAGGGTCGCTTCACCTGGCATCATGACTGGGTGCTGTGATGCTTAGAAGTAGCATTGGAAGAAGGGCGTAATAACATCTTGCTGCCAATATCAGCAATAGCTGGTACACAGAGAAAGACATTCCTCAGTTGAGGAGAGCAACCAACAGGAAAGGTCATTAGAACTGAAAATCACTTGGGAAAATTGGAAACTGCTAGAGAGCGGAGAATGCAGCCAGATCTTGGCCAGCTCCTTATTATCCCCCCCTAGATTGCTACAACTACGGTTCGACCTGAAATTGCCCCATGGTCAGTCTCAGCACACCTTGTTATCCTGGTAGAGCTAACAGTGTTATGGGATGATTCTGTGGATGAGGCATATGAGAGGATGAAACTCTGGTATGCTGAGGTAGCCAAGGAGGTGGAACAGCAGGGTTGGAGAGTCTAGATTTATCCAGTAGAGGTGGGTTGTCAGGGAGTTGTCGTACACTCCATGGCACGGCTTCTTACAGACATTTAATTCAGTGGACAGGGATTGCAATGTATAGTGAAGGCTCATTCTGAGGCAACTGGCTCTGGTTGAGGAACGAGGCTTATTGGGGACCTGAATTAAGAGGTGATGGAGGAAGTCAATATCAATGAAAAGGAAAGGATGGCTAAGGTGAGCAATGGAGGAAAAAGCTACATCTTGGTTGGTCCCCACCGCTACTATCTCATTTTCCCCTGGTGAAACCAACTCCAATTTTAGCAAGAAGTAAACAACAGCAAGGAGAAAAGTACATGGAGGAAGAATGATTAAAAAACAACCTGCAATTTATCATTGAGAAAACAATCAATAGAAATTCTTAATGACTTTGCAAAATCATGAAACTATTTAGCCATTTGATTATTTTCAAGTGGATGCAAGAGTTTGATTTCATGCATCCACCCTTCACCATTTCTAGCTTTCCACCGACAGCTGCAGGCACCACACAGATGCAAGGGTGAACTGTTCATTTAGGTCAGTATCAACAAAGCAGTAATCCAGGGATGCATTATCTTGGCCCACATGTTAAACATATGTGCGGAAAACATCATAGAAGAGCAAAGAGATACATCTGCTGGAATAAGAATTTACAGACAAACCATAAACCATGCTCGCTATATGGATGATATGACTCTGGCAAGTAAAAGTGAACAGAGGCCCATATTTGTTGGATAGTGGTGCACTCACAATCTCAACAGCAACTGTAGGAGAAAAATCATTGATGGCAGTTGCACAGACACTGAAGAGCACTTGGACTCTTATGCTACAGCACCTCCAGCACCCCTAGTTCCAGCACCCTTGTGGTTACCTACAAATATTGCATGTCTTATTTACATTGCAAGCACTTTTTTGAGACAGAAACCACAGCTGATGGATTGTCAAAGCCTCTTTCTAA
Source organism: Polyodon spathula (assembly GCF_017654505.1). NCBI lineage: Eukaryota > Metazoa > Chordata > Actinopteri > Acipenseriformes > Polyodontidae > Polyodon > Polyodon spathula. The sequence goes on from NC_054537.1 coordinate 86,669,648, forward strand.
TGGAATGTGCCTAGAGAGAGAGAGAGAGAGAGAAATGTGAACTGTAAATACAGTATAATCGTAAATCTCGAAAAACTACTCACTTCTAAATCTTTTGTAGTCATTTTTGTATTACTTTAGTATAAATGCATGTTAATTTGGATTCATATGTTGTTTTTTTCTGACTTTATGTGAACGAAAAGACACACATTTGCCCGTTTTCCCATTGGAAATAGTGATATTTTGAAATATCACTGTCCTGGTCACAAAAGCAAAGTTTGTGGGGAATAATAGCCATTTTCTATACTTTTGAGGCATAAGCAATTAGGAAATAACACTTACTACCCAGGAACAAAAAATAAATACAAATTAGTTACACAGAGTAATCAGAATTGTTTTGAGATATTATTTATATCATTCGTCATGTGGGGAATAAATACTTTTATTCAGTAACATTTTCTTGGAGAATCAGCATTTGTCTTACGTGCATCAAAGTGTATAAGAATTCAAATAACTATTGTGTGTATTTTTAAAACTGTGAAGTATATTTACTATACCTTTTCAACTAAATAATAAAAAAGTATCTGTTGCATAAAAGTAGCAACATAATAACCCTAGTTATCAAAATGACTATTATTTACTTCAATATGCAGGGAATGATGATACCTTTAGAAAACTCTGCTCTTATTGAGAGGTACATGAACAGTATTATGTGCATACTTTCTCTACATTATGTAAAAAAGCATCCTTTTAAACCAGTAATTACTGTAACTACTGCTTTGTGTCTATGGTTTAGATTTTTTTTTATGCCACATAGAGAGAGTTTTAAGTGCATTTGTGGAACTGTCAAACACAAGCTCAGATTCACAAACAGAATAGCGTAGATACTGCACAGCTCTTGCAAAATGTGAATGTGTTTATTGTTTATTGACTCAAGGTATAATGCATATTTATAAAGACAAGTAACAAAAATAAGGTTTAACCCATTATCTGTTCTAATCCAAACATTGTTTATGGTATTTGAATACAATAGTGTCACTTGTGCTGTATCCAAACACACATTTATTATGCAGAAATAAGTAATCCAGATGCTGGGTTTAGTAAAACTAAAAATCCCAAATGCAACGTATAAAGTGTTAACCTTGAAAAGAAACACGTTTAAAATGTAACATTTGTTGCTGACCTACATTGCTGTGGTGTATCATGGAACAATATGCCAGCGTATTTGCGAATGCTTTAAATTCATAACATGTGGTATATTTATTTATTTATTACCAGGAGGCTCACCTCTGAGATGAGTTTTTCTAAAATGCCAGAAATCCCATCCAAAATGTCTTGCTCTGTACGAAACACAGCAAGGTTGCTATCACAAAAACAACAATATCCTATAAATGACAGAAATAGTTTCTAAACCACATATTTGTAATTAAGCTGTCATGTTTTTCAGGTACAATATCATTAGGGTCCAATCGTGATGCATGTTGTAGGGATTAAGGATTGGCCTTAGGAACTTGGACTTGCTAATGTGAACTCCATGGTTTTAATAATTAAAAAAGGTGTGATTTTTTGTGTTGTTTTTGTAATGAAAATATGGTCAGAAAGAGCAAAGCAGCAACTTTGCATAACGTGAGATCACACTCAAAGTCTACAGCAATTAATAAGAAAACAGTGTGCATGAAACAGACCCTTTGAAAAAGGATCAACATTTAAAACACAAAGGGTTCCAAGTTCAGTTTAGTCTGCTCTAGAACATTGTTCATCATGACATGTTGAAACATATTTAGTATGGGAGGGGTTTTACATCCTGTCTCTGCAGAAAATCAGACCCAAGACATTAACCAGGGTCAGGACACGCAAAATTTTGGTAATGGTACTTGCCCTTCGGGCAGTGCATTGTAGATATTTGGTTGTCCAAAGAAATGTCAAGTTGCCCATAACTGACCTATGGACTGTGATTTGTACAAAGTACACTGTAGTCAATATAGGTACAGTATCTCAGGGTTCATACACTTTTTCAACATTACAATTCCATACTTTTTCCAGGCTTCCATTTGTTTTTCTCAGACTTTTTTAGTTAGTTTCTACTAGTTTTCTGAAAGTTATCCACATTGGTGGGCAGCTGCAGAGCATTATAACTTTTTGATCCAGAGCAGAAGTTGCTCCTGGTTTTCTAAAAGTATTTTTCAGAATCTGGAGGTGCATATCTTGCAAGAGACAATGCAGGTATGCAAAAGTAAGATGTCCATTATTTACAAAAATAATATACAAAGTTGTATACTGCAAGTATACTTGTGCCAAAATATTCTGGCTATATCCTATTTATTGAAGAACACAGTACAACAACCACCACCACAACCCCCCCACCCCCCCTTTATGATTTTTTTAAACAAAGTTACAGACTGGAATTACAAGCTACTGTACTCTGCTCACCAAGATTTACATCTTGTTATCTTGTTGTTACCTTTATTAAATTGTTAGTTATCCCTTTGAGGTGCCAGTTGCATAGAGTTGTACGAGCCAACATCAGCAGCAGTTTGATTTTTTTTTTTTTTTTTTTTTTTTTAAATCAGTATCTAATCGTATAATGAAGGCTTATAGTGAGGATGTGAATAGTATCTCCACACTCGAATAACGGTTTGGACCCGAGACTGTTGCTGCACTCGTTACAATATGTTACAAGCAAGCACCATACATTTAAAATAAAATTACCATATTTTATTAATCACATTAAAGAAATGAAAAAAGAGATGTCAACATGCTAAATCTGAGTCAGTGATAATAGCTATCATATTTGATTTTTTTTTTTTTTCCTGGGTTGGGAAATAACGTTAATAATTTTATAAAGGTAACAACAAGATAACAACATGTGAATCTTGGTGAGCAGAATACATTAGCTTGTAATTCCAGTCTGTAACTTTGTTTAAAAAATCATAGCCTTCAATATAAAAGTACATACTTTGCCTGTCGTAGTGTCCATTTTACCATTCGTTTCACTGGCGCAGACACAGTCATGTGACATACCAGTGCGCTAACTAGATTGGATTGCTTGAGTTGTCGGGGGTGTTACACCGGGCAATCCTCGTGGGATTTGGTCACAAGCAATGTGTACGTGTACATCACCTCGGAAATCACTCAAGCATTACCAATGAAAACATTGATCCCTCTAAACGTGTTTTACCGGGATGATCTGTGAGCTGAATCTCAATTGAGAGACCGCTGTCTGATTAAAGCACAGAACGTTATCTTGTTATAGAGTACAAAATCGGATTGCCCGTCAGGCAAAGAGCCAAAAAAACACGCTGCCCAACAGATTTTTTGGGGGGTCCTGGAACATTAGGCTAGCGATTTTGCGAGCCCTGAGGGTGCTGCACTTTTTCTGAAATTATGTTCTTTCGCCACATCTTTTCAAGTAGTATCCATTTTCCGTAAATGATCTATAACTTCACAGTACCAGTCTAGTTCCAAAAAGATGCAACACTACAGAACATAAAAAGTAGACTTGTGTGATGTAAGACAATATATATTTTGCCAAAAATACAGTTTTGCTTTTCATTTAATCTTCAAATGATTGACTGTTTCTCGGGCAAAAAAAAAATCCATCGAACCTAACCAAGGTACTATTTGTATACATTATTTTAGCTTTGTTGTCTTTAAAGCAATCATGTGTGTAACTCCTCCATAATTTCTCTAATAATATATTGAACCAAGTGCCCGTGACCGGTTTACTGGAATGAATCAGCTGTGATAGGAAGCTATAATTAAAGTTTAAATACTAAAAGATGCGTCTAGCCCACTGAAAATGGATGTAAAATTGCTAATGGCAGGGTGTAACAGGAAGTAAACAAGCCATAAGCAGCAGACATAGAGTTTAATGTAGAGACAGCAGGGTAAAAGTGTTTTGCCATAGCAACATGAAATGATAAAAAAAAATTAAATACTGGTTCATACAATGTCAAAATCAAACTTTAAATTGCATTACGGCACATAAATAACAATAATGGATCATTATATGCTGGTTTCATCTGTTGTGGTGCAAATGCTGACTTGGAATCTGGGCACTATGCCAGCAGTTGTTGAATTTGCCAAAATGTGAACAGTGTTTTACAGCTGGGAACAAAACACTTGGAAATCTTGTGCATATCAGAGGTCAATGTTTTCTGTTACGTGCATTTTTTTAAAGTAACAATTCCATAAATTGTATTTGTATTAATATTTGTCAGTCTACTGTAGATTCATATTTGCCACTCATGTTTTCTAAATAAAAAATAAATGTATATAAATAACACAGTACTAGTAATGTAGGACACATGGTTGTTTCCCTCTATTTTTTTTTTATTTTTTATAACATTACCAGTTTGATTTTACAAAAATCAGTTCCAACTTTTCACTGTAGTCGGGGATAATATGTTGTTTTCACTTCAGGTTTAGCAAAAGAGACAAAAAAAAAACAAGTAATATAAAACATTTTTTTCCCAGTCTGCCAACAACTTCAAGTCTTATCTTGTTTTACCAGACCCCACCCTTGCATGCAGCAGTCTCTTTTTAGGAAAAAAAAAATCCCTATCCTTGGGCTACCTTTCATATGCACAGTCAATCAAGTGAAAGTGAGTTTCTGACTATTTTCTTAGACCACAAATGAAATACTTACCAAATAGAAAGGGCCAGATTTATCAAGGGCTTTACGACAAAATACAATTTTGAACTATGCTGGTGAAACTGTTAATTTAACAAACGAAGTACTGTATAGTCACACTTTGAGGCATCAAAATAAACAGTTTTATTTTACTTATTATACTCATCAGTTCTGCTGTAGGTATTTCTGTGGATTTTTTTTTTATATAATGTCATTAGGAGACCTCAACGTCAGTGCTTTACTATAACAGCCTTTATTACCATTTTACAATGAGATCGTAGATAAATGTGTGTCATGGTACAGCCAAACCTTCAGTTCTTGAACAAAGGCAGTTTAAAATGATTTACCATGATAAACCTTTGTTAACAGCACCTTGGTTAACTAATATATATTATGGTGTAACCCGGTGAATCTTTCAAGAAAGACTGTGGTAAGTATAAATTATATATCACCTTACTCAGAATCCAGTATGCCATATTAGAAGCACTATTATGCAATACTAAATCTGAGACATTAATTTACCACAATATTCAATGCTATACCAAAATGCATTGTTGAACCACACTGTGTTACTATGGAAATGCAAAAAAAAAATAACCTGAGGTTGAAACCCTTTTAAATTAAGAAGGAGCAGTTAAAATGCAATATTCTGCCTTATTGGTGCCTGGGGACCTCACATTTGGCAATAAAATTGTTGCTGATTTGCGATACTCCATTACTTCACCAGAGTCAGGGCTGAGACCACCTGAGGACCCATCTGAAATGGGTTTACTCAAAGCAAGGTATATAAAAGGTCAAAGTATTAAGGAATCACAACAGTCTTTTGCACCAAACTGTCTCCTGAGAAGATGAAGCAGTGTTTATCCCCTTTCAAAACATGCTTATTGTCAATGTTAACTGCTAAGACATTTTAACCTCAATTTAAACATACTAAAACATAGTTCACATATTTTTGCAGAAGTGCTTCAGTTAAATCAGCTTGTACACTGTTTCATCTATTTTATAGACAATGAATTACTAAAACTAGATACTCAGTTGTATAACTGCATCACTGACAAACAAAACTGCTTGATGATTGTTAAATGACAGCATTGGCTATGGAAGTAATTATTATGAACCTTCAAATGAACAAAACATTGGAGAACATTACTTACTGCTACGTTGTCATTTTTTTATAGAGCCAGTGCATACGTGGAGTGCAGCTCAGCTTTTCTATAAAAAGGCAGAACTTGGCATCCATGCTTGGTCTGTTATGAATGGCTGAAAAGCAAATCAGCTCATTAATAATGTCAGGGAGGTGCTCAACAGGGAGGGAATCCTATGCTTAAACAGAAACCTAGGCTGGTGAAGACTCTACTTGGGAATGTGTAACCAAACTTGACATTATGGCTTTAAACTCTTGCAATCCAAACCCTCCTTCCCCTTTCTTTTGCTTTTTTTCAGTCAATGATGACCTACTGTATGTATCATGATTTTATAGATTTATATCCAACCCATTTTATGTTCTCACCAGTGGTTGTATATTGATCAACTCTGTGCCAGGATTTCATATATTCCTATCTATTTTAAATGTCTAAGGATATGGACAGAAAAGCAAATGACTCCACCTTGGGTACTTCTTTTAGTGTTTACTTTACATAATGTAACTTAGAACTAAGAATAAGTGCATTCATATTTGTTTCTTATTTTCTGTTTGACTGGTAGCAACTGAATGCCTAAGAGTTTGAAGGTAATTTATAAACTGATGTTTATGCATAAATATAAAAGAAAAGAAAAATCTATTACAGTGACCTGAAACATAAGCTGGGCATTGATTATTTATACACTCCCTTTTTAATCTGCTCCAGATGTGATTGTCATGCTGTCATGTTGGCTTCATCTTCAAGCAAAGACATCTATTGCACATTTAGATTTTCTTCTCTAAAATGTCTTCCATAAATTCAAAGAGATATGATTACATGGATTCTAATGAAATAAAGCTCAACTTAAAGGCATGCTGCTTTTTTGTAAAATGCATTAACATTATTGTAAAGCAAGAACTCTCTTAGGGTACACAGTATAAACTGACAAGTGTCCTGTTGATTTGATATCCCACAAATAGGCTAACAAATGGCTTATTTTCCTTGTGGAGTCATTATTTTCAAATGTGAAGATCACATCCTACTACAGTTCTTCACATCCTGTAAGTCTGACATACATACTGTAGCTTTCTATTATATCCTTTTAGTTGTGGATAATAAAATATGTTAACAGAAAATGACTTGATTTAGGGGTCGTCCAAAATTAGAGCTACAGAGCCGTTTTAGTGTTTGATCTACAAACGAGTCTTAACCTCAACACTGTTTAAAACAGACTCCTTTCAAGCTTGAGTTAAAAATCAGAAAAACCCTAATACTCCTCTTTCCCATTGCAGCATTTTAAACAGTAGTGTCTGAACACGAAAACTGATCCCAGCGACTCTGAATACATTCTGAATACATACAATTGACCTGTATGACAATCTGTTTCTCCCTCAGAGAAGCAATTTAATTGAGTGAATTTAATTTAGGCTATTAAATAAAAAATATATTAATTGATCCACCAAATTATCGGATGGTCAGTCGTCTTTTATTTCAGTCTTACCTTCAGCAAAGATGTAATCGATTCAGTCTAATAGAATGTATTTTTTCAAAACTGCTGTGCCAAGAAGCAAAGTTGCAGATGTGTCAATTAATTTTGGAGGCCTGTTTATTATACACTATTTTAGAGAGAGAACAAAAAAAATTGGTGTCACAGGATAAGAGTTTACTTCCCCATGGAAACCACCAAGAAAACAAAAATAAATGCACATGTTATATATATATATATATATATATATATATATATATATATATATATATATATATATATATATATGAACACACTGCACATCTACATTCTAAATGTTAGTCATTTTGGATGGAATGAGGAATGCAATTTGATGTACTTGAAATCTAATTGTAAGAATAACCAAATTCTATGACAGCTGTAAAATGTTTTATGTTAATTGATTGCTATCCCCACAAATGTTAGTGGTGATTTGTAATACAGTATGTGTGAGTGAGTGTCCACCTGAACCTTGTAATTTCTGTTATTCATGCTTTTTAGAATGAGGTGGCTTCCTCCTTGTTCAGAATCTCTGTTGTGCTCTGAGGACGACCTACAGTTCATAGATCTGCAGGTTTGAATTTAACATACAAGCTCCTGTGACAATTTGGCCGGTGATTGTGAACAGGTGTAGAGATGGTGCAGTGCAGAAGAAATCACAAACAACTGTAATCCGGTAGGAAATGGGGGTTTTAATTATAATCCGGGTCTCGTGACCAACAAAAGAAAAACGCTCCGGCAATACACAGCAATATGTAATGCACAGAGCCAAACAAACGGGTTTACAGTCCCAAACCATAAATGTTATCCACCCCACAATACTTATACACGGTCACCAGTCCCGGGCGGCAAATGACATTTAATAGAGAAAAGTGTAAGGTACTGCACGCAGGAAATAAAAATGTACATTATAAATATCATATATTATAGATACTAAAATTGGAGAAGGAATCTATGAAAAAGACCTAGGAGTTTTTGTTGACTCAGAAATGTCTTCATCTAGACAATGTGGGGAAGCTTTAAAAAAGGCTAACAAGATGCTCGGATACATTGTGAAAAGTGTTGAATTTACATCAAGGGAAGTAATGTTAAAACTGTACAATGCACTAGTAAGACCTCATCTTGAATATTGTTTGCAGTTCTGGTCACCTCGCTATAAAAAAGATATTGCTGCTCTAGAAAGAGTGCAAAGAAGAGCGACCAGAATTATTCCGGGCTTAAAAGGCATGTCATATGCAGACAGGCTAAAAGAATTGAATCTGTTCAGTCTTGAACAAAAAAGACTACGTGGCAACCTAATTCAAGCATTCAAAATTCTAAAAGATATTGACAGTGTCGACCCAAGGGACTTTTTCAGCCTGAAAAAAGAAACAAGGACCAGGGGTCACAACTGGAGTTTAGACAAAGGAGCATTCAGAACAGAAAAAAGGAGACACTTTTTTACACAGAGAATTGTGAGGGTCTGGAATCAACTCCCCAGTAATGTTGTTGAAGCTGACACCCTGGGATCCTTCAAGAAGCTGCTTGATGAGATTTTGGGATCAATAAGCTACTAACAACCAAACGAGCAAGATGGGCCGAATGGCCTCCTCTCATTTGTAAACTTTCTTATGTTCTGTGTGTGTAGTAGTGCTCATGGTGGGTGATAACAGGTTATCTGGTGACAGATCGTGCAGTGCAGTTCCAGCTTGTGCTGGCTTGTGCGACAGCTCCAGAACGTGTTTAGCCGTCTAGTGATACAATAAACAAGACAATTACTAACACTCAAAACACACAAACACTCACGAATATTCCTCAGCAGTTTCTACTGCAGTGCTCAGTCCTTCCAGGTTTACATATACAACCCAAGCGAAGGAAAATATTAGCGTTTCTCTGGCCCCTTTTATGCTACCCCGCATGATCCCTTGGTAAACGATTCCAGCTGCGTCTATAGCTTCCAGCTGCTACCTCGTTTACCTTCCGGGTCAATATGTTCCTGCAGTAGAGTCTCGCTTCCTTCCAGGCTGACCAACTTCCCGACCTCGGAAACGAACTGTCAGGCCAGCCAGTCCAGATATGTTTCCTTTCGCTATTTAGCACCCTCACAGGTCGAGGGGGAGATTTACAACCAGAACTCATTGTATTTCTGTCACACTCTGTATGATTCTATTTCATGAATAGTGGGAAAAGCTCTAAAAACTTTGGACAAGCTCCAAAGCTTCGAGGTTGTTCCTATTCTAGACATGTTCACTGGAGCGCTATCCAAAATGATCATTAAATACAGCAAGTGAACACAAAATGTTATTTTTTTGTATGGTAATGTACCGTATGAGGATTTTTAAACTTTTTGGCGCGGTCTCGCTGCTACTTTTATAGCATCTGAAACAATTTTTAGACATACTATTATTGTATTTACTTGAATTCATTTTGCATGTATTTGCACACATTATAGTATAACAAATAAAAACACAGCGTTCCGTGAATGAACAGTTGAATAGTATTTTCATTTAATGTTGTACTGTATACCATATGTCATTCAAATTATAGCCAATGATATATATTACATCATCAAAAAGAAACTTGACAGGCCCAGGAAAAGTTTTAAACATACTGTAAAAACTGAGAAAAATAACCAAAGTTTTTTCACCCCCCGTTGCTTTTTCTTTTTTTTTCTGTTGTGACTGAAACATGTGCTTTCTCCACCAAAAGTAAAATATCATAATGTCAAAAGTGACATCCCTGGTGGCTGAAGTACTATTTCAGGAAAGGAAGGAAATATTTCATTCTCTGAAACAGTGACATAAAAAAAATACAGTACACAGCCCAGTTGCTCCAAGCAACTATTCCTCCCCTTGTATGATGTCATTAGTTGAGCTGGAAAGGCTTAAATGCAATATTATGAAAGCAAATAAACCCATTCTGGTTGCCTCTCTCAAAAATGACGTTTCATCTAAATTAACACTAGATTGTATGTTATGGCGGTATGTTAGGAACAAATCTCAGCTTTAACTTTCCAACTTCTTTGCTTTCATGTCAGCCAGCCTGTCAGCTAATAACCCATAAACAGTTACAGCAAGAGCCCTGACAAAATATTTAGAAAAGTGTATTAGGCCCTCCCATTCTAGGACATGGTCTCTTAAATGGTTAGTATTTCATTTGTCATTCGATAAACAACACGTCCAATGATCAGCTAGAAAGGGCTATATATCTTATCTCAATCCATTCATCCCTGCTGTACGTCAGAGTTCAACTCCTCCCCATCCTCCACCTGTTTTTTTGGCCTTGTCTATGGGGAGGACAGCTGTCCTACGCCTTCCCCTGCCCATAGCTTCCCTACGGTCTGCTTCCACTATCAGCAAACTAAATAGTGGGCAGGGGTACCTCCAAGGGCAAGGCCAAAGGCAAAAGATGTAATGAAAATATGTATAAAGTTGTAGTTGTTGTGTATACTTTAATAAATATTGTTCTCTATCGCATGAGTTCTGCTGGCTGAAACAACAGCTGCTTAACCATTTCTTTAAGGTTTTACTTTTTTTTACTTAAGGTACAGAACTAAATCATTGTTTTAGGGGGATGAAACTGTTTCTGTCAGGGTATGCAACACTTCAATATGGGTTCCAGCACAAAGAACTACTCCATATCTCAATGCATATGTAGAGTGAGTGGGGACAGCAGAGGTTAAATGTCAAATTGTTACATTATGTGAGTGGAATGAGGAAGTCTATTCAGTGCAGTTAGAAACCCAGGTAAACCCAAAGCAGACAAAGAGATAAATGATAAGCCAGTACTGGACTAAACTCTCAGACTGTTTGCAAGCATCTTACAAATGTTAGGTGTATATATATATATATATATATATATATATATATATATATATCGATATATATATATATATAGATAGATAGATGATCAATGATTAGAATCAAGACACGTTACTGTTTTCTGATCAAAAAAAGATCACAATTGAAATGTTAATGAATTTTAAGTTAGTTAAATTAAATCTCCTTACTTCCAGTATCCAGTGTTACAGTTGTAGTTTTGTCCTTTTATTGGTCCTTTTATGAACCCGAAACCTTGGGCTTTGGATCGAATGCTGACGTCGACAGCTGTGAAAGACCATGACGTCAGACACCCTTCACTGTTCCAACAAGACAGCACATCCTGCCACACATACACATAGGGCCTCATTTACGAAATTTGCAGTTAGCGCGCACGTAAAGTAGTGAGCCGAACGTGCACGATAAATCTAAATTTACTGCCCCATTTGCTAACAGCAAACGCATTAATTTACGTGCACTGTATTTGGCTAATTTACATAACATAGTTTAAAATAAATAGCTCATACTCTAGCATGGGTATCAAACATATGACCCGTGAGGCAATTTTTGACGGCCTGCCCATTACTTTAGAACAGTTCTTGGTGGGCGGGATTATAACTTATTTTCATGATCCTGCCTTTCAAACAGCAACAGGCTATTTAATACATGTATTTAGGAAAAGTCATAAACAGACAACCACAAAACTTTCAGACACGCAGAGTAATTTCAATTTGAAATCCTCAAACTGTCAAAATGACTGCTTTGGCGGTTCTAGTGTTTATATAACACGCGTATTCAACATGTATCAGTGACATTCCCAATAAGCCAATAACAGCTTACAGATGTAGTAAAATAGCTAATGAAATGGAGCACAGGATCCGTTTCCTCATGCAGATAATTTTGATTAGGATAGTGAAGCGAAGCCTTGTTTAAACTATATATTTTACTTTGTGCAAAATTTTAAATCAGTAGCGAAAAAGTAACTGGAGATGTCATGGAAGAGAAAGGTGGTGGCGGAACACAGATGATTCCAATAAGAATAATTTTGACTGCAAGGCAACATGTCTGATTTGCAGTGCAACGGTTGCAGTTATGAAAGATTATACAACGTCACTATAATACACCACAAAACTACGTGTATAGAGTTTACTGGAAACTAAAGAAGCTATGGCGTCTCAACGAAAGGGAGGGACTTTTGTATATTTTTTTACGGTGTGGCCCACCAAGTGACCAGTCTTAACTTAAATGGCCCTTGCTGCCAGATTTTTCCATTCAAACAAATTTTCATAACCAAGTAATTGAGCAAGATGCATTTATTTTGCATTAGTGAATCAGTGAATCAAACAAACAAATATGTTGAATTGATTCACTAAACTAAAAGAATTAAATAAACTGAGCCATTAAAAAGAATCAAAACACATCACTAGTTTTCACGCCAGAAAAATAGGTTTAAATAGTGCGCCTATCAGTGGTTAAAACCTGGTGTCCAAACAAACTAATTATCGCTCACTTTAATGTGCACTATACAATTATGGCCCTTTAGTAAATACAGTGTGAATCTCATTATTCAGAGTGGGGTGCCTCATTTAAATACATTATCATGGATTACCATACCAATAACATATTCATTCTGATTACCACAGTATAACACAGTAAAATTAGTGTGCACCATAATATGCCCACTATTTTGCGCGATAATTAATAAAATTGCAATAGTAAATATGGAAATCATTAACGTGCACAGTAATAGTTTAGCTGCTTTTTGTAAATGAGGCTTATAGTTTGAGCAAGAATTACAGGCTTGGGTGTTTATTTTACTGCCCAGCATATTGACCTGGGCTGTTTGCTGTACACATGGCCCTATACCAGCCCCAATCTACAGATGCATGAATAAAACACTGTAACATATACTGCATATACTATCTTCCTAGAATTGTATATATTGTTGGATATAATATTAGGGGTGTTTTGGTGTGAAGCATATGGTTAGTAAATGGATGTCTTTAACTTGTGCATGATATTAAAATAATTGCAATAATTTTACTTTATCCTGGTATAGGACTGTGTATCTGCAAAATTTCCACCTGTTAGAAAATACCTGATAAGAGTATGGGAAAGCGACTAATTATATGTGCATTGAGGTTTATTATTTAAGTCCCAGTGGGCAAGTCTGTACATATTTTACAGCAGACTTTCTCTTTTTTCCTCAGTCTCTCCCTTTGCACTGCTAATAAACTATACAGCACTGAGTTGGAGATTTTTTGCAGATGGAGACTTTGCATATTGGGACATTGCCAACATTGAACTCATGCACAAACAATTTGGAAACAGTGTTTTTTCCTTTAGCTTTTTAATACTGTATTCATAGGATGACGCTAACATCAGCGTTTTACAGTATTTTTGTAATATAACACTCACTGTGTGTATAACGCTCACCCTGTGTGTAATGCACACCCCGTGTATAACGCTCACCCCGTGTATAACGCTCACCCTGTGTGTAATGCACACCCCGTGTATAACGCTCACCCTGTGTATAATGCACACCCTGTGTATAACGCTCACCCTGTGTATAACGCTCACCCTGTGTGTAATGCACACCCTGTGTATAACGCTCACCCTGTGTATAACGCTCACCCTGTGTGTAATGCACACCCTGTGTATAACGCTCACCCTGTGTATAATGCTCACCCTGTGTATAACGCTCACCCTGTGTATAATGCTCACCCTGTGTATAACGCTCACCCTGTGTATAATGCTCACCCTGTGTATAACGCTCACCCTGTGTATAATGCTCACCCTGTGTATAACGCTCACCCTGTGTATAATGCTCACCCTGTGTATAACGCTCACCCTGTGTATAATGCTCACCCTGTGTATAACGCTCACCCTGTGTATAATGCTCACCCTGTGTATAACGCTCACAGTGTACTGTAGAGATGTAGTAAATAGAAATGGGAACTTCACTTGGTTTATTTACAGTATTCATTCATTACATAAACTTTAGGCATTTCTTAAAAATATATAAATGCTGTATATGACTGCATTTAAACATTGAAATGTGTAAAGAATATAAGGTTTGGAGTTAAACAAAAAGTACAAAATTGCTAAATGGAAAGTTTTGTTATTTCTACAAAATAATCTCTATCTTGCCAAGGAGGGATACCAGGGCAAACAAAATTGGAATTCAAATAGCAGAAGAAATTCTCTGGCAGATATTGATAGATATGTAAATGGTATTAGCATTAAACAAACTAAGTTTGGTTGAGAAAAGTACAATGAGGTAAAATTATTTACTTAATACTGTAAAGTATAATAAATGTACAATTTATTTTCAACATGACCTAAATTAACCAAAATTGTAAATAATCTATTTGGGATATAATGAGGGAACACTATTTTAATTACCCTTAACAAACAATAACAACATTGTATAACATGTTACTAAATAAGTTGTTTACAAACAACAACAAAAAGTCAATTTAAATAAGTCATAATGTTTAATTATTTTTTTTTAAATTTTATTTTAAGAGCAATCCTCAGAATGCTGCTTGTCTTGGGGAAGGGGGATGGGGCATTGACTAGGCCAGCAGAGGGTGGAGCCAAACCATATTACGTGTAACATCACTGTTTCAAAAAATAAGATTAAAACTACTGTAAACAGTAAACCAAAAAAAGACTTATTGCAAAGAATAATGTTCTAATGATAATCAAGAGTTCTGTATATTGAACATTTTATAAAGTAAAACATTTAACTTTAGTGGTTTGTTTCTCCTTTTCTTTTGTGCACCACTAAGTGGTACTGTCTCTTTAAGACTCAGATGGCCAGCACATACTCTTCACTAATCTGTTCCAGCTGTGCAGATCTCCAGATAGTATGCAGTCTCTTGACCTCAGACTTTAGCTTTGTTGGCAGGCAAAAGATCAAGCTTTTTTTATTATTATTTTCAACAAATGGTGAATGATTTCAGATGTTCATAGATATTAACCAAGTTGACCACTGCAAACCCTCTTAGCAATAATGTGGCCAGGTTGCAGCCATGCTCTCTAAAAGAGATTGTATATAGTAGCTGCAAAATAATAACCATTTTCTTTACTCAACAGATAAAAATACAATTTAGCAATTTCTGGTCCTACCTCTGAATCATTCAGGAAGGAAAAAAAGATGGGGAAGTGGCTGCTGCAAAATTACCCCAGTTGAAATGTTTTATATCCCTCATGTTTTAAATCTCATTAGATTAGACCGTACACGTAGATTAGACAGTACACATAGATTAGAGCTTGAACTGTTTCCTCTTAGAACTGTTGATTGGTGCTGTGAAGGCGCAGGAACAAAGTCAGGTAGCTTCTTTTTAACGGTCTGAATTGTGAGCCAGCTGTCATAGATGAAACAGATGCACAAGGATCTAGGAAAGGAAATCAATTACCTGTGAAATCCTCCCCAGAATTTTGAAATAGGGGCGTCTAATGCAGCAGAAATTGTCTGTATGTGATGTATATTGCAGTAGTACAGCTACTTTCTGCTCCTTTAAGGTGGCGATACACAACCGATACTGTTTTGCAGAGAGCAGTCAGCACAAAGTAGTTTTTGTGTGTGTGTGGTTTTTTTTTTTTTTGGGGGGGGGGGGGGTTCGCCATTGTTTCCAATCTTGGAAAGACTGCATAAAAACATTTGTTCATTTAAATATACATTTTTATTAGGTGCATTTGTCTGTGGCACTGAGCATAATCAATGTTTCTTAAATATTCCACTTACTTTCCTTTCAATTCTCCTTGTGGAGTTGATATTTTCACTTGCTGACTGGTGTTAGGGTGAATAGTCATGCCTGTTACATTTTAGAATGCTTGCTTTTTGCATAGAACAATAAACATGAGGATTAATCATTTTACAGGAACAAAATGAACTTCAATCACATTGCCAGCAATTTTTAGGGCCAATACAAAGTTACAAAGGGTGAGCCATAGTAAGATACACAAAACCCCAAATTAAATATTACATACTATAGCGATAAATCTAAAAATCCCAAATCTGTAAGTTTGTTAGTACAGTAGGTCACAGTTTCAAGTTTTTTTCTGTGTCCAAAAGCTACAGGATGTGCATGCAAGCACATGTGCATTTCTAATCTGACTAAAAACCTTTCACATATACAGAGCCTTTAATATTTACCCCCCTTAGACGTTTGTTGTGTTACAACCTGAAATCTTGATGGATTTAAATTGGATTTTCTTTCCTTTGATTTATACAACCTACTCAACACTTTGAATGTGTGAAAAAATTAGGGGGTGAAAAAACAAATCGATTAAAAGTCAAAACCTGAAAAGTCTTCACCCCCTTTGCTAGGACACTCCTAAATAAGCTCAGGTGCAACCAATTGCCTTCAGCATTGACACAATAAGTTAAATGGAGTCCATCTGTGTGCAATAAAAGTGGTTCACATGATTTCAGATTAAATGCACCTGTCTCTGTAAGGTCCCACAGTTGGGTAGTGCATTCAAAGCAAAAATACTACCATGAAGACCAAGGAGCTTTCAAAAAACTCCGCGATAAAGTTGTGGAAAGGCACAGATCAGGAGAGGGGTATAAAAAGATTTCAAAGGCATTGAATATCCCTTGGAACACAGTCAAGTCGATCATTAAGAAGTGGAAGGTATATGGCACCGTCCAGAATCTGCTTAGATCAGGCCGGTCTCCCAAACTGATCAGGCGGCTAAGAAGGGCATTGGTCAGAGAAGCCACCAAGAGGCCAATGACAACTCCGAAAGACCTACGTTTCATGGATGAGATATTAGAATCTGTCCATGTGTCAACAACCAACGAATCTGGCCTATATGGAAAAGTGGCAAGAAGGAAGTCATTTCTGAAAAAAACCCATGTAATATCCCACTTGGAATTTGCAAAAAGGCATTTGGGAGACTCTGAAAAGATGTGGCAAGAGATTCTGTGGTCTGATGAAACAAAAATGGAACTATTTGGCCTAAAAATGAACCAAGACATTTCATTAACTGTTGTTTCACAATAAACATTAGCTTGCCTCTTCAAAGTGTTGAATAGGTTGTGCAAATCAAAGGAAAAAAAATCCCTTTAAATGCATTAAGATTTCAGGTTGTAACACAACAAAAGTCTAAGGGAGGTGAATACTTACTACAGGCCCTGTAAGTCAAATGATAAAATCCATATTAATATGATGAAAAGAGTAAAGTGGTGGGAAAAGGTCTCAAAAACATTTTCTTTCATTTTCCAATTGCAAATGTGTTGAGTATTTTATTACCTTTTTGTCTGCAATTTTTTTGTTTTTTTTTAATTGGCAACTGTACGTGAACATTCATTTGATTGTGTCAATATCTAAATTAATAGTTTCAAAATTGACTTTTGCTCTTTGAGACGTTTGTGTATACTGTAAATGTTTCAAAACTAGAAATAAACAACTCAGTTGTTTCTTTTTGTAACAGTAACTGTTGTTATGTTAAATAAATAAGTGGCATGTATGTGGTAACTTTGACCATCCAATAGTCTGAACCCTGGGCAGGCAGTTACTCTTATTCTGTATAAAACTGTTATTTTCCCAAACCTGCAAAACATGTAAAGATATGTAAAATAATGTTTACATGGTCATGGGCAAGACCCTTGGCACAAATTAATTTGTATCATGACACGTCCCAAAGTAAGGCAATAGGATTTTATCCTGGCTTCATGCACCAATATCCGTTTCTACCACATACCCTAGATTTTTCCAGAACACTCCAGTCCCAGCATCTTCTTAATCTGTTTTCCATATGTTCTTAAGTTTTAATGTTTGTTAAGGACTGAAGGGTGTGTAGTTTTATTAATTGGTTAATGATCCTGTAATGGGAAAATGTAATGCAACTCCATCTCCTTTTAGCCTGAAGTGGAACCTCATTTAATGTATCATATGCCACAGTAAACCAAGTCCAATAAAAGTATTATTGTTATTGTTGTGAGTGGTGTACTGTGGGTTCAAAACAGACAATGCAGTTTAGATGCAAACAATTTATAGTCTTCCATTTTACAGTGTGCTGTAATTTTAAAATAATGTTTCTCCAAGATCATTTTTCAAATAGTTATGAAGAATATATGTTTTGCACTGCTGTTTAATGCACTAGTGTGGGTTTGGGACAATTCACCCTTTATTTTTTACTCACATTGCAATGCATTGTTGAGATTGCAGTCCTGCAGAAAGAAATAAGGTAACAGGTACCTGAATTAATTGGGATGCATTCAATTAACACTCCAGTTAACATGCATATATTGTAATCAATGAGTGTTATAACACAAAAGACTCCTGTTCAAAAAGCTATTTCATAACTTAACAGAATTACTGAATATTTTATGAGTGAATGTTTAAAGTATTATTTTTTTGCGGCAGTCGACCTCTCTGACGTTCAAATCAAACATTTACAGTGCACTGACTTGCCAGAAAATTGAAATTGTTTTAATAACGCACAACATGTAGCTCCTGGCACATTGTTCAAGTCAGAACATGTTTTGTCCAGTGTTGAAGGTTATGCGATTTGGGCCATATACAGGGATAGATTTGGCGTACTGTATTATAACTCACTTATGACTGCATTCTTGCTGTAAAAGTTGTCATTCCAGAAACACTTGGAAGACTACCTTGATGGACACAATTGGTCAAAGGAACCAATGAGTTAAGTAATGAGCTGGTTGCATAGGCATCCACTATCATACTCTTTGTGACTTACATTCTTCGTTTTATTTTAACATACAATTTGTTAATTATTTGTTGTTCAAAATAAATAATGAATAATACATTATTATTATTATTATTATTATTATTATTATTATTATATTATTATTATTATTATTAATAATTTGTTATTACTATTAATTATAATAATTATTATTATTAATAATAATAATAATAATATAATAATACTGTAGGAATCATGTGTGATCAGAAGTTTTAGAGTGTTGACTGTTGGTAACAAGAGAAAAAATAATGTTCCTCTAAATAAAGATTAACAAAGTCAAATAAGCAAGGAACTTTAAATATTTAGCTGAGTTTAGGCTATCATATAAAAAATAGACAGGAAGTGACTGTCTGGTAAAGTATTTGCAATCCATTTTCTGGCTGTAGGTGGGCTAACATTTCGTGTTGCCAGCTGGTTTCCACAATTGTCACCCTGGCAGTACAAGAAATATGCAATACCTTAGTAAGGGTCCATGTATGTAAAGTCAGCAGCTTCTAAAAAGTAATTACTGTTTTAAAAATATGAATATGAAATATGAAACATATTTCACAAGGATCATATATTTCTTAATGCATGTGTTGTAATCTATTTAATATATTTCGCGATATACAAATCATTGACGTTTTCCATATATTTTAGTTTGGAAAAAGCTTTAGTTTGCTGTTTAACAGAACACAACTTACAGAGCCACTCTCCCACTGCTGCAGCCCCTACCACTGCTGTCAGTGACACAACATAAATCCAGGAACACTTAATAACACACAACACTTCCCAATAAAAACACTCGATATAACAACAACAATCACACAGGAATTAACTGCAAATTAACATTCTGTAGCAATTTTCCACATAACCCTGCAGTCCCAGCGTCCTTTACACCTCTATATGCAAATGAGCTACCTGCTGCTGTTACTGATAACTGTTTTGCTTTTCATCTGTTTTAATCTATAATATATAGGGAATTAAGGCATATAAATGCATAAGACATAAAATTGAGGTCTTATTATAAGTGACTCTACAGCTGCAGTTGTTGATGCATAGTTCACCCCCTAGTCTCTGTAAGTCGCTTTGGATACAAGCCTCTGCCAAATGATTAATTGATAATAATAATAAATTTAGGGTAAGAAATTTTATTTTTTGTCTATGATGTCTACCCTCTTTCTGTTTCAAGGCTGCTCTCTAAATCTGGAAGAGCAATGTGTAAAATATACTAATAAAATACAAAAATATGAATGATCTTAATGTTAATGTTAAAGTATAAAGAATATATTCCATATTCATACATTCCATATTCATACAAAACATATATACGGTCTCACTGGTTCCTTAATGTTAAAGTATAATCTAGATTTTTTAAATCATGTCACTGCAGAAATAAGATTTTGTATTGTGTATCTTTATATACACATATTATAAAATGTCTGTTTCTGTGTGATATTGCTTATATTTAAAATAGATTTCAACATTTGTTTTAGTTCATTTATATATTTTGGGATGGGTATTAAATATATGTTAAGTTGGGTAATATCCATCATTCCATTATCAATACCCACTTAATCCTTTACAAGGTCGTGGTGACACCCTGGATGGGATGCCAGTCCATTGCAGGGCACCATACACACTCACACCAAGGGCAATTTAGAATGACCAGTCAAACTGTCCAGCATGTCGTTGGACTGTGGGAGGAAACTGGAGTACCTGGAGAAAACCCACGTGACCACAGGGAGAACATGCAAACTCCCCCGGGCCAGATTTGAACCCAGGTGTTGTGAGGCAGCAGCGCGAACCATGACACCACCATGCCACCCAAGATGGGTAATATATTTTAAATGTTTTGCAACATATTTGAAGGTAGAAAATATGTTGGAATATATATAACGGTATTTTCAATGAGTTTACAGTTTAACTGAGTTTTATTTTTTTGAAAGGAGAACAATTTCCTGTGAAATGTTGCATAATAACACACTTTATACCATCAACATCTTACCTGTTTAATATTTGTAACTGTCACAAGGGTGACTTTGTAAATAGAAAATCAGAGATGCAGAGCGTGTAGCCTTGCACCATTTCTGAAATATCTCTTGTTTTTAATATTACCTGCTTTTATACCCCAAATCATCTTATTTACAATGTAGCATAACTCAATAATAGAACAGCAGCTGAGAAGAATATATTAATTAATGACACCTGTTCTAAAACCACTGCTTACTGATGAAACGCCACTGGTGCTTGAGCTCTGCTCTTAAAAAAAAAAAAAAAAAAAGAACTGTAACTGAACTTTATTAACTCAGGAGTTCCATTATTATGTCGAAACAGGCCACAGCAATGCTATTATCTCTTAATTATATAGTAATTAATAACAGAATGACTGACCTCCATAGAAAACAACAATGGGAGAGTAGTTTCCGTTTGTTCGTTGTATATTATTTGAATCACTGGGCCCAGATACAGTTTAGCTTGTTGGCTTTTGAACGCTATGTGTATGCATTCTATCAAAATACATTGTGGGTGCAAACTAACTGCTAATAGAATCATCCTGTGCCATATTAAAAAGCTCACATCAAGTCAGGTAATAAAGATGTGGTTGGAGGATGACCCAGAGAAGTATCTGGTCGCGTTTGAGCGGATGGCCACCACAGCGTCATGGCCACGGAAGTTCTGGGCTATCCAGCTAGAACCTTGCCTGATTGATGAGGCTCAGACAGCCTACCAGGCTATGAGAGACCTCAACTCTGCCAGTTACAACTTGGTCAAGCTGGCCATTCTCCGTCGCCTCAACATTATGGCAGAGACTCCCCTCTCTCCTCCACCTTCATACCTCCTAGATCTCCGGCCCCTATGGGCAACCTTCCTTCTCCCCCTATGGGCAACCCATCCTTCTCCCCTATCTGTTTTAGATGCAACCAGCGGGCACCAGGCCAGGTCTTGCCCATCGGCAATGGAGTGTGGTGTGGCAGCGTGCAATTGGGCATCTGGAGCGGGTAAGCGTGGGGAAAATGATTGGGAGGGGCCTTGTATTGTGAATGCAGTTTTAGGCAAGGTGACAACCCACGCATTAGTGGACACCGGGTGTGAGCAGACCTTGAGTAAATCAGCTCTCCTGGGAGTTGTGTCGTGGCAGCCACGAGGCCAGGTGGCGATCTCCTGCGTCCATGGAGATACAGCGACATACTCCATCCTAAAAGTATATTAATCGGTAGTTCCGATAAAACATCACCCAAATTATAGAGAATTGGTTAATCATATATTGTGGGATGGATATTTGTTTATTATTTAGGACTGTCTGTTCTTGTTATAAACCCTGTGCTGTACACATTCGGTAAATATTGTTTGGTTGCCAGACCAGAAAATATGGTCAGGCAACAGACTTGATATTTTATTTATTTATGAATTAATGGAATTAAAAAATTGTAGATGCAAAAATGAGATGCTAATTTTCTTTGGAAACTAAGTTTACTGTAAGCATCATTCGGCGACAACGAGTGGGAGAAGTACAGACGTGGAAAAGTACAGAGCAGTTTAGAAGCAGAAAGGAGAAATTGCATCTTGAATTGCTTTAATCAGAAAACAGAGGACATTGGGGAAACACAGCAGCAGCTCAAAGTCAAACAGCCGCGTGTGTTTTTCTGATAACAAACAAGCTGAAACTCGGAGCAGTTGATTCAAATTCAGCGCCGTTCTGAGACACGGGCGAGGGGAGGAGCCAACAGCACAGCAGAACAACGCAGTTAAACAAGGCAGTCTTCCCAGCGACAGCGAGTGGAAGCGTCAGCGAGTGGGAGAAGTACAGGCGTGGAAAAGTACAGAGCAGTTTAGAAGCAGTTGGAAAGCAGGCTGACAGCTGCAGAAGAAACTAAACTTAAAAACAACCCTCAACATGGTCTTCAAGCCAGTAATCTGTGACACCTGCTTGATGTGGGAAATCCGAGAAAACCCAACGGAGCTAAACCAAGTGTGCGTAAAGTGCCGCGCGATCCAGGATTTGCATAAACTAGTAAATATGCTAGAAATGGAGCTGGAAGAAGTGAGACAGCAACAGGATCTTGAGGAACTGGCACACCCACAATTCATGGAAGTCTGCATCACCCCTAACAGACTGAAAGCCACCAGGGAGATAGAAGGTCAGAACAGCTGGGTTCAGGTAGGCAGAAGCAGGGAAAAAAAGAAACTTCATCAAACACAACCACCAGAAATCAAAACAACCAACAAATTTGAGTCACTTCAGAATTTTGATGAGCAGAACCAACAACAAGAGAATGAAAGGAACAACATCCAGGATCCCATTGACAGTGGTGACCAGACAGCAAAAAGAAGGGAGGTCATGATTGTTGGGGACTCCATATTGAGAAACACAGCAAGTTCAATTCGCAGTTTGGACCCCCTTACTACAACAGTGTGCTGCCTTCCGGGAGCCTCGGTCAAGCACATCACTGAGAACGTGGACAGGCTCCTAGAACGAACAGGAGACGACCCGGTAATAGTCGTCCACATCGGTATCAAACAACATTGGAAGAGACAGACCAAAATCCCTGCAAAACAAATTCAGAGAGCTAGGAAGGAAATTAAGAGAGAAAACCAAAACTGTGGTATTTTCTGGTATACTACCGGCACCTTGCAAAGGACCATATGGACAGCTGGAAATAATTAATCAAAACGCATGGCTGAAGACGTGGTGCACACAGGAAGGCTTCACCTATCTTAATCATTGGACCACATTCTACAACGAGGACTATCTGTATAGACGGGATGGACTGCATTTAAATAACAAGGGAACCAGTCTACTCAGAGAAAAGATCCTCGAGCAGGTTCAGAAGCATTTAAACTAGAAAGGAAGGGGGGAGAAATCAACAAAAAAACAGAAGGGAAACCGCATCAAAACAAGAACAACAACTCAGGTAAGACAACCATTAAATGTATTTATCTAAATGCTAGAAGTATCAGAAACAAAATTCTAGAACTTGAAGCTACTGCACTAATAGGTAACTATGATGTGATAGGTGTTACAGAAACGTGGTTGTCTGAGAGTGATGGGGACGAATATAATATTTGTGGGTATACACTGTATAGGAAAGACAGGCAGGACAGAAGAGGAGGAGGGGTAGCGCTATACATAAGAAACAGTCTTGAAGCCCAGGTGTTAAACCTGGTGTGGCAGGCTGGCGAGTGGATAGAGGCCCAGAGACAGACTGCAGTTCAAAAAAAAATAACTATTTTATTATAAATAAACACAAAATGAAAGGGCACAAGGGCCAAAACAAAGCAATTTAAACACAAAAAAGATAAAAAGCAAAACTTACAAAAATAACAGTTTCCAGGCTGGGCAATGCCTTCACTGGATTCAAACTTTCTACACAACCAAAAAAAAAACCAACCTGCTTCCTCAGCTCCCTCTCCTCCAAATGAGAAGCAGAGGCCTCCTTTTATATCAGGTGGCTGGGCGCTGATTGATCGTTAATCAACCTAATCAACTAATCAACCCCAGCCACCTGAACATAATAAACCCAGGCAGGTAGGGGAAGTTAACCCCATCCCTGCCAATTTAAAGGGCAGAGCTTTGCTCTGCCACACATGGACAAAGAAAATAAAACCGAATCAATATGGGTCAGAATAACGGACAAAAATTCAAAGGGCATAATAATAGGAGCATGCTATAGACCGCCAGATTCAGACGGTGAGCACAATAATCTGTTATACAATGACATTAGAAATGCGTGTAGCAAAGGAGAAGCCATACTAATGGGGGATTTCAACTTCCCCCAAATAAAATGGGAAAACCCGGTGGGTAGCGCGAAGGATGAAATAGAAATGGTGGAAATGACAAATGACTGCTTCCTAACACAATTTGTCAAGGCACCGACTAGAGGGGAGGCATGCCTTGATTTAGTCTTTTCAAATAACGAAGATAGAATAACTAAAACAGAGGTCAGAGAACCACTGGCAAACTCAGACCACAACATGGTCTCATTTGAAGTGTTTTTTAAATCCCCAAAAGTAATGACTAAAGCTAAGGTTTACAATTTTAGAAAAGCAAACTATGAAGGTATGAAACAAAGACTAACAGAAGTAGATTGGAGTAAAATAGAGAAAACACCCACAGAAGAAGGATGGTTGTTCTTCAAAAATGTAGTACTAGAGGCGCAAAACAATTATATCCCTAAAGTAGACAAATCTAAATGTAAAACTAAATTGCCAAAATGGTTTAATAGATCAATTAAAAAAAATATTCAGCGAGAAAAGGCACTTTACAGAGCATTAAAAAAGGACCAAAAAGAAAGTATGCAGAAAGAGTACACAGAACTGCAAACGCAAGTCAAAAAGGAAGTTAGAAAGGCCAAGAGAGAAATAGAAATGAACATTGCTAAGGGAGCTAAAACCAATTCCAAAATGTTTTTCCAATATTACAACAGCAAGCGAACATTCAAAGAGGAGATTAAATGTTTAAGAGATACAAATGGCAAAATCGTAGATGAAGAAAAAAAAATAGCAAATATATTAAATGATTACTTTTCACAAGTTTTTACAAAGGAAGATACTGACAACATGCCCCACATGTCATCCAGTTCCTATCCAGTTTTAAATAACTTTAGCATAACTGAGGCAGAAGTGTTAAAGGGACTAGGAGCTCTTAAAATAAACAAATCCCCTGGGCCGGATGAGATCCTCCCAGTAGTACTCAAAGAAATGAAAGAAGTAATTTACAAACCACTAACCAAGATCATGCAGCAGTCTCTTGACACAGAGTAGTTTTCAAACCCTGGTTTAGATCCAAGCATGACTCCAGCCATCTTTTTAAACTAGTCTGGTCAACCATTAGCTTTAGATATTTCATTTGACCCAATTTTATTCTATTGTGTGTTAACAGCTGTTTCTTTAGGGGGGTTATGTTTATAGCACCTAAATATTTTATTCACTTTAATAAAACTTTAAATTCAGATTCCCAAGCCAATCAACCTCTCCCCAGTTCAGGCTATTTAGTTCTCAGAGAACTCCTCAGAAAAGAAGACTCACAACCCATGCATCTAAAAAAAAGCATCCGCTTTCCACAATCTGATCTATTATTTCAAGTGTCTAACATGAACTACTTTTGCCCCTTCCCAAAGGAACAGAAAGCTCTGGTATCACACTTCCACACACACACACAAACACTAACAATGCCAGCATAACTCATTCTCTCAGTTACAGTTACTATGGTATATTAAACGATGGCAAAATCACAGCAACATGTAGTAAACCGTTGTGAAAGTGTAGTTAATAGTGATGAAAGTGCATCATTAGTTCAATGTTTCCTGTTGGGAAATAGGGGGGGGGGGGATCTGACCTTTTGTTTTGAATTACAAGGAATTCCAGTGTTTGGACTGAAAAAGGGAGGGACTGGAGGGGAGGGGCTAACAGGCAGAGCTTATTGCGTACAACCAATATAGCCAAACCCATTTCATGTTTCTGGAACATGGAAGTTCTGTAATAGCACCCCTATAGAGAAAGCTGCCCACAAGGAGCTTCTACTGTACTTTGTTCAGGCAATGTTATCAACTTTTTTTTTTACTGTAAATTCTACTTTAATCTCAACTTCAAAATCCAGCGGTAGGAGGAACAGGAACAAGATAACATATACTCTAAGGGTCCCCCTGTGCTCACTTAGTTTGCTTGCATTGGCTCACACTTCAGTTTCTTCTGGAAACCACAGGTTTTAAAATGGGCTTGTGTTCAAATCCAATGCCCCAAGCAAGCAGCTTTTAATATAGTTCCTGACGAATGTTACCGTTTTATATCTTTCACGAGAATTGTTTTAAGCAAAATCTTCAAACTAGCTTTTCAAAACCAAGTTTTCCACCCTTTTTGTAAAGTAATGGATGAGCAATGCAGAAAGTATGCACAGCAATCCAGCTGGCTTCTCTAATGGAAACAATTACAAAACAGACATTTGTAATCATTTACAGACAGAATTTCCACAACTGTTTTTTTTTTTTTTTTTACTTTTTAAAAGGATTGCTGTAAAAGCAAAGTCTGTTTTACTACTGAAGTTAAAATCTCTCCTCTCAAAGCTTTTTAAGACTTTTCAAACTGAGACAATTATTTTACATTATAATAAAAAAAATATCAGACCACAGACCACAGGCTTTGATTTAGACCAGCCACAATCTTGGATAAGAAAAGAAGAATAAAGACATGGCATTGACATTTGGGGACCTTGATTAAAAAAAGCAAACAAACATACTAATTTCCGTTACAAAAAGCCTTTGTTCACTACAAGGGCAAATGATGTAAGTGCCCTGATTCTCAACCATATCATCATCAAACCGCTCCTGTTCCAATGTTCTGTTACATATTGCATTAAGACTTTAAATGCTGTAGAAAAAAAAGACTGTATTGCATAGTATTCTGTTAGTAAAAAAAGTAACTGTTCACAAAAGAGAATACATTTTAAAATATAGTATGACAGACTCAGGTGTTTGGGTTACCAAGATGCATTATACTGTTAACAAAAGAAACTCTATTTGTGCCTAACTTTACAACAGGGTCGACCTCTCTCAAGGAATGTAATGAGTGAGTCAGTGGCAGAGCTTCAAAAGTGACTGGTAAAACCAAAATGAAAATATCCACCACAATATATATATAACATGATCACTTTCAAGGTCTACAGTATGTTACTGGTTGTGGTTACATTGGAGACCTTTAGCGTTAAGAAGCACCCACATACCTACTTATTTGGGAAGTCTGGATGGCTGACCCTTGCTATAATGAAAACACAAGATATCTTTTCATTTAAGTTTGTTAAGCTTGATACCCACAATTTATTTTTCCTTGACACCTTATTTGTAATAGCGTAAGTGTAAACAAGTACAACTAATTTAAAAGTTTGTGTTACAGGCATTAAGCATTTCAGTATAGGCCTTTCATTTATATAGTGGCCAGTGAGGAATAGAACAAAAAAATAAATAAAGTTTATTAATTATTTTAAATCATTACGGGCATGCTGTACACATTTTGTCCTCAATGAGCCGCCATGCATTTATGACAAAGAAAGTGTATCATAGTTTTTAAGCTGTCAGATTGAGGCAGTATTGAGGCTAGCTGCACTGATTATCTGGCCTGTCAGGTACATATTTGTCCAGTAAATCTCTGCAGCAATGGCTAGAGCGTTGTATCAATCACTGTAAACACATCAAAGATAACAGAGCATATCGAACCCCTCATCAAGTTGTCCCTGTATCTTTTACTTTTGCTATGGGCAAGAACCTTTGGAGGAACATTTAGGTTAGTCAACTGCTAGGAGTGTTAGGAACTAGTCAGACGGATGAAGTCCAAAAGAAACGGTAGTTCTAGATACTATGATTTTGGAGTAGGCTTTTCTGAACAGATCAAATTGGTTTTACCCAGGTAATACCAAGAAGCACAAACAATAAAAGTAATTATCTAAGCAATGTCACTCATAACTATTCAGAACGACTGCATATATCATAAAGGTACGGGAAAGTTTATACATATATATGTGTGTGTGTGTGTGTGTGTGTGTGTGTGTGTGTGTGTGTGTGTGTTAAAATGTTAAAAGCTTTTTACTCTTTAATTAACTGGAGCCAAACCAGTTTACACTTATCTAGTCACAAACATTGAAGCACACGCACAGTCTTCCTCCCATATGCTTTCTATCATCCTCTTTAGGCTCACTACCATCGGTGGGAGTGCCGTGTCAGATTAATCTCTACTGAGTAAAGCATCCTGCGGAAAGCTCAATTTATATTCTGTAAGAATGGATATAAAAATGGATAAACTGCTTTTGATTAAATTAAGAAAGAGTGTTTGTCAAGCCTTAAGTTCAGATCCTATTGTTTTTTTAATAATGAAAGTACTCTAGGTCCTTAAAAACAAAAAATTGTTTGGCAGAGGAAGAAATTCCACACCAGACTGTTCATAAACACTGCTGCTCATTGTTTACAGTGTGGGTCCCTTGAAGAAAAAAGCTCTAAAAAGATTTTGCAAAGAAATTTACAGTGT
The DNA here is from genome assembly GCF_017654505.1 of Polyodon spathula. Lineage (NCBI taxonomy): Eukaryota > Metazoa > Chordata > Actinopteri > Acipenseriformes > Polyodontidae > Polyodon > Polyodon spathula. The sequence continues at coordinate 86,698,403 of NC_054537.1, forward strand.
GTGTAAATGTACACGTGTAAGAGGCAGCACTTCACGCAGCAGTGTTCAAAAGGAAATTAGACAAGATATTCTTATCGCTTGAATGGACTTTTACCATTTATTGTATCGCACTCAGGTGATGAAGAATTAAACTACTTTACTAATTAAACTTTTAAAAGGGTATGTAATTAATGGATGTTACAAGACACCTTGCTCAGTCTAGTTGATTTATTGAAAAGATTTGTGCACTTTTCAAAATTCCGGAACACTGTTCACTTTATTCTTGTTAAATTAGTATACTTACTGTGCTCAGATCAAGAATGCTCAGTTTGGTTTAGCTTGTATGTATTCCTTACAGTCGTTGTCTCAGAGAAGCATGTAGTCAAGTCTATTTGTTAATATTCCACACTTCTACCCGAGAGGGTTAGTGTTAATGGAACGTGTGCTTAATCTTAAAAACAAACATGAACTTTTCATGAAAACCTGCACATCTTCCATATTCAATTAAAGAGAAAAACTGGATTACCCATAAAATCCTCTTTTTTAAAACCTATCATTCTGTCCTATTACTAACCAAATACTATTTATTGAAATGCACGTGCTTTACCAAGTTTTTCCACACACCTTCTCTAGTTTTCTTTCAAAAAATATTTTTCATGTAACTTATTAAACATTTGAAATTGTAATCGTTTTATTTTACGTCCAAAAATGTATTGTATATTTAGTAGTCCAATCCTGATATGGGTTGATGAATGTATATTGTTACATAACTTCAAACTTCGTATGTGGAGTGTTTGTACCCACAACCAAACATTAAAAATTATCCTATAATTGAGCATCACATAAAGGCTTTAACCTAAAATCAGCTTGACAGAGGGGACATTGTCATTGGATAAAATGAGAACTGTTCAGACCAAGGGGCAGCTGCGAGGGCATAGTTGAAGGAGTCAATGGGTAATGAATGAATGAATGGAAAAGTACGTACAACTGAAAGAGTGACGTGTCCCTCCTTCTGAGCCATGGTGTATGATGTGTACATGTACCACACCCTTTTAGTAAAACATGATCTGTTTCTATTTTGCTAGCTATTGGTTTATGGAAAGGCCTGGGTCCACTTTTATTTCCTCTACTGCAAGTCAATTTTAGGTTTACTACTGCAATAATGATTTAAAAAAAAAAAAGATTTCCTAATGAAAGGAATTTCCTAACTACTGCCTAACATGTATGGAAAATGTCACCTGAGATGCTCAGAGGAGACAGAATAAAAGCAAAACTGAAATCCAGACAGCAAAAAACTCAGTAAAAGATAACAAAAAAAAGACATTAAAAAATGAATGTGTCTTGTGCTTGTACTGGCTCATTTTACCTCACATCTGGCATACCAGTTAGCTTTAACCAATGACTGGAAAATTAATTCTCTTACATCCTAGCCAATCCACGCATCAGCAATAAAAGGGGCATGTCAAATGAACTCCTTGAATTCATAGCCATAGGTTCTACACCTGTATTTGTTCATGAATTGTCCATCAAATGAAATTATATCAAAACTAAATGAAACACACTGAAAAGCTCCCTATGTTTGTTGTTTTGCTGGTAGAACATTTTGACCAATTATGGGTGACAATTAGATATAGTTAAGGATGTAAAGATGCACATTTCTAATTAAATAAATATATGGAAAGATGTCTAAATACTGCAGAACAACACACATTAAGAATTCCTGAAGAAAACATCAGGTCCAGTAAAGCCCTTTGCACAATTACACTGAGTTATTGTCAGTAAGCACTATTGTATCCATTAGGAACAATTAAACTATTCAAGAGAGTTCAGCAAAATTGTATGAACCCTCCTTCAACTGTGGCATACGTAATTATACTACTGGAAAGTCCTTACCCCCACATTTGGAAGAGTACCATTGTTTGGTATGATACACTACTAATTTAGTCAGGTCCAGACTCTTAAGGATAACTGTATGTATGTGGGTGGCCAATTTAGGCTTCATTTAAAAAAAAGTTTACTCCAGTCAACATTCTAGTAGGAAATCTGTCCCAAGTATATATAATATATATATATATATATATATATATATATATATATATATATATATATAGTATTGTCGTTCATGTGATTTCCTATATCATAGAACAAAGAATACATTTTAGGTCCTTGGCAATCAACAAAAACAGTTTATCACTGGTTTCACAAAGACATCTTTGTACAAACCTTTGACTGTTGCCTTAGGTAAGTTAGTCCAAAATTAGTGCTAATTAGCATCAGTGAAACCAGCCTGTATATTCAGATTTAATGTGAAGAATAAGGGATTGACATAGAAAATTGCTCATTTATTCACTTGTCATATTATTTTTTTCCACTATATTACTGTTTAGGAATAAATCAATATATTTGATATAAAGTACAGATCATAGAAAATATTTTAACAATGAAGGCTGATGGTGAAATTTGGAAAACAGAAATGGAAAAAATTGAGAACCAGGGAGTAATTTAGCTATGCTTTTTTGGAGAGAGGTCAGGAAACGTGGAAGCCATTCAACCTCAAGCAACTGCAATTAGGTTTCTTGCAAAGCTTTGATAATATATTTTCCAATCTCTGTAGTATATAGTCTTCAAGCTTTTTGTCAATTCTCATTAAAAGGTATCAGTAACTCTTATTATCAGGAGTCTAAGGCAAATGCGTACTCTTAGTTTTTTATTGAAGCTACAGTGACACTTAAATCAAATTTAAATTACAATTGTCTTTTTTAAAATATACATTGCAACTTGAAATCTGCATGTCCCACTCTGATCACCAGCATTTTTAAACCACAAAAGCAAGGCATCCTCAATGTCAGGGTATTGAGTAAATCGGAAATGCTGACGACTTGCATCTACAGTTTGCTGTTCATAACCCTATATTATTATTATCCTGGTTTTTTGGATTGGTTAAAAAAGTGTTCATGGGAATGTTGAAATCTGCAGCAGTATCTTTCTTTTTCTTGTATAGTGGTACCAACAACTCCACTTTTGTTTAAAAAGATAATGCACGCTTTTTACATTTCTATGCTTCATGGAAATGGCATTGATGCGCATGCAATTTGAAGTGCGTCAGAGGATCAGTACTCCCAAAACAGCACTAAAATGCAGTATTGCAGCACTAATCTGGATGCAAGTTGATACATTTCCTGACCTTCTTTAAACTCAGCTGTTCGAACTAGGTTGATTCATTTTATTCAAGTTATTCTTCCCTAGGACAGGCTCCAAAATAATTAGCACAAATAGGAAATTTGTGTCGTGTTAAGTGAATTCATATTAGAAGTCATTTACAATAAGTGACTGCTAAATTTGTCCATGTAGACTTTGTTTAATCCATGTTTATCTTAATGAGAATTGGCTGTATGTTTGTATAACTTTGAGAAGATTTCGACGTCAACTTCTTCGGGTGCCACACAACAGTCCCCCATGGATCATTTTTGCATCTGAAGAAGTGGGTAACCATTCACAACTTTACCGTTGTTAAAAAGCACAGTGTAATGAAGCACAGTGAAAGGGTAATAAAGCATAGCTAACCAGAGAGAAGTATGGTTAAGCATATGAAGAAAAAAATAACAACATGTCTTTCCCCTATTAGAGTGTATTAAACAAGACTTTCTCTAAAGCCAATGGGGATATGTCTCTACCTAACTGTTACTACTAAGTTTATTACTGGAGGGCTAACATTCACGATCTTTTACAATGGTTGCGATCTCACTCCCTGCTAGATGGCCCTGCATGGATGGTCATGGAGGATGCTTCTTGTCAGTCTACTGTTATGCTCTTTCCTTCCCTGTTCTACTGTTCTTCTCAGTTTAATGCTAAGCCACTTCTGTGTCACTCTATCCAGATTTTGGCGCAGTTTAGAATACACTATTGATTCCATACCAGAATTCAACTTTTAACTGTTGGGTATTTATATCTAACTGCTTCACCTCACCCCACTCATTGAGCCCTTCAGTGTAGTACCCAGATATATACCTCTGTCTAAGCTGCAGACACCCTGGCTCTTCTTCTTCTTCTTCTTCTTCTTCTTCTTCTTCTTCTTCTTCTTCTTCTTCTTCTTCTTCTTATTATTATTATTATTATTATTATTATTATTATTATTATTATTATTAGTATTATTATTTTTGAGCTCAATTCCCGTTAAATTGTTCATGTTGAATTTTGGTTAAAACCAAATAGAGGAAAATGAATTTGAAATCCATAATAAAAGTGTTGAATAACTTTTGAAAAAACCTGGCAGGTTGAGTAAATGAAGAGGGAACCATGTTACAACATGTGTTAACCTGTTTGACACCTTTCAGCTGCAATCAGAACACTTTAAAATGTGTGTATAGGTCCCCTTTTGGTTCAGTAGTATTATTTAGAATTGAAAAGGTTCTGCATACAATTGTTTTGTAAAATACAACTTAATAGATAAACCAATTAATGAAATCTTGTTATTTACAATAAATGGTTTTGATAGATTAAACTGAAAACAAAATCCTTGTATGCTGTGTGGTCCAATTGTTAAAGAAAAGGGCTTGTAACCAAGAGATCCTTGGTTCAAATCCCAGCTCAGCCCCTGTCTCATTATGTGATCCTGAACAAATCACTTAGCCTCCTTGTGCTCTGTCTTTCGGGTGAGACATTTTAGACGTTTTAAGTGACTCTGGTGCAGTTACATAGTTCATACACCCTAGTCTCTAGTCTCCCTAAGTCGTCCTGGATAAAGGCATCTGCTAAATCTTCAATAAGCAAATAATAATAATGCTCAAACCCATTTGAATCTGGTTAAACCATACTTTACCAGTATTATAGCCATCTGTAATAATAAACAACATCCTATTCTCATGATTTTTCAATTTCCTCTAAAGAAGGCTCCTAGTATTGTAACAATAACCAAAACCGGATCTTCACAGCCTTCTGCAGCGGAGTGGAGTCCTAATACAAAGCCCAACAATATATATATATATATATTAAAGGGACTGTTTCATATATTCATCATCAACCCTGTTAATTTGAGAAAAATGTAAAAGCACACATAAAACATATGACACAAACAATTGAAAATAAATTACAAAAGTAATTCATTAAACAGCCTGTGAGCTAAAGCCGAGAGTAGAACCTATTGCTTCTGTCATTTAAATTAGTCCACTGAGACGCAACACTGAAACAGCAATGCAGTAGTTAAATAAAGATATGTTCTTGAAATTGTACACCAAGTACTTTCAACAACTGTTTAACTTTTACTCAGTATTATATCCCGTTATTAAAACCATGCAGCCCTGGTGAAACCAGGTATCCAAACATGGAGGTCAATACAAACACTGAAATGTTAAACTAAAAACTTTTTTAAAATGTATTTTTCTTCAAACCCATTTCTGTTGATTCATTGTCAAGAAAGAAAGAAAACAAACAAACTCCTATTTTGATCTGAGCCCACTTGGAACAATTGCAATGTTAACTATCATGTGAAAGCTATATTAAGTTACTTCCCATTTATTTGCACTTTATAAATGAAGATTGATCAAAGCCTATAGAGGCTGCTTGCATGATTGGTGGAGCTGCTTGCATGATTGGGGGTTGGTCTCTCAGAAATGTCATCTGTGAAAAGAGGAGTGGTTTACAGAGAATAATTGGTGGTCACACTCCTTGTTCATTCCGCACATTTTGAAACATTGGACTGTTTAAGAGATATACTGAGCATAACATTAACAGGTACATTTAAAAGCCAATTGTGCTTGCCACTTTATTGTTTGGGTGGTTTCTAAAATTCTAAAACATATTTATTAAAGATTGGTGATATAATATATATATATATAGATAATCTATACTATATGATATCTTATATATATTATATATATATATATGCGCAAAACTGAAGATCTTTTAGAAAAACTCTAGTATATTCTAACTGCTTTTTGTTGCGGTTGTAATATAACCCTGTGCTCACTTTACTCCCACAGCTTCCTGTGACAACTGTGGTCCCCTTTTTTGATGTATTTGAGCCTGCCTTACAGCTCCCAAGCTGCTTTATGATATGATATAATGCACTGACGTGGTGCATGTCAGAAACTTTCAGACAGCTTGATTCACTTTAAACATGTCCCTCATCTGGCTGAAATAATATGGAAAAATTTACTTCAACTTTTTTTGTTTTACTTCTTTATGTTAACCGTCTCGTTGCTGAAGATAAATGAAAATAGCACTCAACATGATGTAAAATCTACACACACACACACACATACACACACACACACACACACACACACACACACACATATATATATATATATATATATATATATATATATATATATATATATATACTGTTACATTAACATATTGAATTACATACCTCTTTGTAGTTTTCCATATTTTTTTGGAGTGCCACAAAAGGAGAGTTTGGGGGTGGAGTAATGTGTAGCTCCTATTTCAACCATGTCAGTAAGAAGTATATGTACACACTGAGTTTGTTTTCTAACATCTAACATTTTTCATTAACTAATAACTAGGAAACTGTTTGAAAACAAAAAAAAACACACATGTACATATTGAATAGTGAGTAATATAATTTTGTAAAATACTTTGCATGTCTACCTCAAAGATTTCTGCAGTTCTAAAACTTTGTGAATTAGTTCAATGGAATGTCCTTCTGAACACCCACCCAAAAGTTTGGTTCCCATATGATAGTTTGCAATCTGTTTTATGTGGATTTCAGCAACTGAAAACCCCCTTGGGGGCTAGCGGAACAGTGAACAAAATGACATGAAGATGGAATTAATCAGATATATAACCAATAATTAAAATAATTCCTCCAAGCAGGGATACTGAGAGTTTATACTTGTAGATAACACACTACATATAACTACATAGGACCCCTTCAACAGACAACAGCTATATTCAATGCACAGTTCAATGCCACATGCATTTTCTCAGCAACCACAAATGTGTTAAAATAGACCTTATGTTGGGATTCTCTTTAGAGTATTATATCAATGTGCCAAGCCATGGCCATATCTAGCCCCCGATTTTCAGCTGGGCTGTGTATTTAAAAAACCTTTAGTCCACTCAGAAGAAGCAAAGGGTTAGGGTGTGCCTTATTCTGTTTCTGAACAACCCTTTTATAAATCTGGACAGAACTGACCAAGAACAAAAACATATATTTTTACTCTTAAAAGTGATTAGTAAACATACCTTAACAGTATTGATATGGTTTCCCATTTTAAAGAAGAAGTCTATTTAAAAATTGCTATTGGTAAAAAAAGATATCCTCGTTCCACATCATCTGCTCTCTGTTGGTACAGAGTACAAATCACTATTGCAAGAATTAATTGAACAGCCCTTTCCTACACACACACACACACACACACACACACACACACACACACAATTAAAAAGACTTATAGTGCAGCTTCCAAGGACAATAACTGCTGTGCACAATCACAACCGAATGATCCAGTTGCCATTAAAACGCCAATCTGGTCTAAAGAATGCACAACATCAGGCATTCTTAGCCAATGGTCTAGCTCATAAATGAAATGGCATAATTCAGTTGCTCGAGAATATAATAACTAGCTCTAGGATCGGAATCATTTCTGAGATAAAATCATATTATTACTGTAGATCATATGAAATTAACAGTTGTTGAAATCTTAAACTCCTTACTGATATATATATATATATATGTGTGTGTGTGTGTTTGTTAAGGGCGAAGCCTCGTGGTCTGGTGAGTCTAGCTTTGCCAAGGCCTTCTGAGTGAATCCGAAGTTACCACTTTTGTTTGGCACTCGCCCACGTCCAGTCAGGTGAATCACAGAACTTGAAAATGATGACTGGGCAAAACCTGTTTTGTCAACAGCTTTCACTGAATTTCGGGACTAGCCCAGGTGAGTCTAGTTTCAGCCGAAAAAAAATGGTAACTTCGGGATTTGCCCAGAAGCCCTTGGCGAAACTAGACTCGACAGACAACTGGGTTTATATACTGAGCATACAAATGGAATGCTGTGGCCATGCCATTATTATGGTCTGGGCTAGTTAACAGCAGCACCAGCCCTGCAGGGCACGGATCTCCTGCGTTCACAGAGCAGAAAAGCGGTGCTAGACGGACTGCCCTGTGAAATGTATAATTTCTAGTAATTTCTAGAAAATTTTAGAAAACAAAGAATTTTAGGAAGAATATTTTGTAGCAAAAGTATTGCTTTTATGGATGAGGAAACAAGTTACGAGAAATAGGAAACAAGTTACGAGAAAAATCTACAATTATTTATTACAGCAATTTTTTTGCAAAACTCCAAAAAAGCTAACTGAAAAAAAATCATACCCTTTGATACTATGATAGTATTGTCTACAAGGTGCTAGAAATTTCAACATGATAATGCACAACCTAATTCTAAAAATTTTTAGAAAATGCTGGATTGTAGGTGAACATTCTTAGAGAGTATAAAAGGATTAGGCATAAGGTGATTGTTGTCATTACCAATAAGCCAATATGGGGAAAAAGTAAAAAGCTATCTGAAGACCTTAGGTAGAAAATCATTTATTGTCATAAAGCAGGAGAAGGATACAAGAAGATTTCCAAGTATTTGAGTATCCCAATTTCAACTATTGTTTCTAGTATCAAGAAGTACAAGACTCATGGTACTGTCACAACACTCCTGGTCTGGAATGAAAAAAGGTTCTTTCACCAAGAACAAGTAGAAGAATTGTGATGAAGGTTGACAGCCAAAGATATTCAAAGTGAATTGGCTGCAAATGGGACTGGGGTTTCCATTTCAATCATAGGTTGAGTATGAAGTTAATAGCTAAATGTGCCTCAACTAGCTATTCATTTAATTTTCCTTTACAGGGTATGAATACTTTTGAATTAGCATTTTTGGAATTTTGCCAAATAATTACTTAAATAAATAATTGTAGAAATCTATTTCTTGTAACTTTTTTTCCTTATCCACAAAAACAAAACTTTTTGCTTTAAAAGATGTTTCCCTATAATTATTTGTTTTTGAGATATCTCTAGAAATTATACATTTCCATCGGGGTATGAATGTAAAATTCTGACTACAAGGTATAAGCCATGACGGGCCATGCGATTCCCATGATATATATCTGTGGCAGGGCAGGGCCCTGTCTGTAAATATTGTCCTGTGGTGATTTGGTTGTGGTTGGCAGGGATGGGGTTAATTTCCTATCCCTGCCAAAATACATGTGAGAATGTGGCTGGAGCTAATGAAATAATTGATAACTAGGCTCCAGCCACATGCTATAAAAAAGGGGGAAATTACTTTGTTTGGTGGAGGTGTTTTGGGGTGAGTGTTACTGTGTATGTTTGGTACGAAGTTCAGGCTGGGCAGAACCTTCACTGAACTTCGTAACAAAAATTAACCCCATCCCTGCCAACCACAACCAAATCACCACAGCACAATATTTACAGACAGGGCCCTGCCCTGCCGCAATACCACACCTAGAAATTAGAGGACTGACACAAGCTGTGATGATGGGCGTAGTTTCAAATGACACTAAGTAAGGAGAGCAGCTGCGATGGAGACTGAAGCCGGATCTTGAGTTTGTTAACTCATTATATGCGAGGCACACATATTCTAATACGTTTTCATCCTTTAGGATCTCAAAATATCTTTTTGTTAGTTGTCTGACACACTCACATCCAAGTCGTGCCAGATTAAGTTGATGATCAAACCAGACTTTATGCACCAATCCAATCTTGCAGTCAGGGGACAGTACTTCAATTTCCAGCAGACGCTTCAAATCCAGGCCGGTAATTCGAGAGGTGGAGTCTGGCCTTGTCTTTATCTGCTTTTCTAAGACTTTTCCTGACCGACAGAAATACATTATTGCTGGTTTTAAACTTGCTGTCATCAGAGATGTTAAAACTTCTACTGTTAAAATATGTATTTAGTCCAGCTCAGCGAAACTGGAGAGTGAATACTGGTCCCCAATTGAACTTCTTGCACTGGCATAAAATTCCTTCAATCTTGTTGAGATTTTTTGGACTTATTTCCATAAAATGAATGTCCATTTTTTTTTCTTTAAGTACATTAAGTAGCCAGTGCTGTATTTTTTAGTGAGTTTTTTTCAATTTTTGTTTCCTTCTATTTCACTTAGCTGTTGCTCATCTACTGTTATGTGTTTACTCTTGCTGGTGCACATATTTTATTTATTTATTTATTTCAGATAGACTGCTGTCTTCACCCAGAAAGTTGATGTTGTACCAGTTATGTGGAGTTTCATCCCCAAATATATTAAAGGAAATTGGTCAAATGCCATTTTTGGCTGTGGTTTTGTAACTAATAAGAAATAAAATGGCAGTTTGTCATGGAATTTAGAATGCAGTGGTGCGTAGTGATTTATTCAGTGTGAAGCGTCTCATTAGTATGCAAGCTACGCTATACACTGCGCAAGGTCATATGGTGCTGCTTAGCCAATCCGAGTTATTTTTCCAAGCTATGTTACAATATATATACATAGTAATCCCTCGTCAACCGCGTATTTGTCAACCGTGGAATTCATGTATACACTGTTTTCCTTTTGTATACCAATTTGCCAAAGATTTGTGTATACGCAGTTTTGCACGGAAACATATGACGCATCCGCATTTGCTTCTGTGCCATCGTGTGTATTCTTCCGCGCTCCCATCTTGCCAGCATCTCCCCCTACCAGTGTCATCTCTCGCTTTGTCTCGTGTACTAGTCATATTATTATGCACATGTAGCCTCGTTGCTCCGTGTTAACTTAGCGGAATTGTCACCAGTCAACAACACCCTGTCCTTCAACTCTAGGGATTCAAGGTAAATAAAACATTACTTTTTATATGTTATAATTATATTACTTTTTACATGTTACATTACCCAGTATGTTATAGCATTTGCATTGTTTTTATGTTACTGTGTTTTTCATTTGTGTTTAGTGAAGGAAAATGCAACTTAGATAGGCTGTAGTGTAACCGCGGCTGTGGAGAACCTAACCCCCTATTTCCCATAAACTCTAGTATTTACCAACCGTGGTTTTGCCAACCACGGGGGTTTTCAAGAACGTAACCCCCATGGTTGGCGAGGGATTACTGTATATATTACTGTACTGAATAGATAGGCTTCAGTGACTTACAGGAATATAATTCAATCTAGGGTTTCTGTGACGTCATAAATTACGAGACAGAGAACACATACGAAGACAGGCAGGCAGCAAGTCTCAATCGAGCACCCGTCTATAAACAATCATTTGATCAGACATAACAGCTCCAAAAAGCACACAAAACAAACTCGTTTCCACATCTGCATTACACCAACACCAATTTCCCCCTGTACAGTGCAATCACCCTGCTACAGGTATGTTTAAAAAAAAACAGTAAAGAAATGAAAAAGGAAAGAATGCACACTTACATGCTGAATACAATAATTACACATCCTTTCTCTTGAAAAAAACTATCCAGCGTAGATAGCTCCTCACGCCCATTGCCTGGTTGCAGTTTGTGTGAAGATGACTGACAGCCAACGATTGCGTTCGTCATGCATGATTCGTACTACGATAGGTCATCTTTGAATTAACGTTATCTTTGAATTAGTCAACCATTGTCTTTATTTTCACTGAGAGAATAACACACTTGACAATGGAGAAAGTTCAGTGTCAGTCAGTAGTGAGATATATATATATATATATATATATGTTTATTTAGCAGATGGCTTTATCCAAGGCGACTCATATATATTAAAGCAGGTTGCTTATCCACGAAGACGTCACTGTTCGGACTCCTCCAGGAAGGCAGGAAAGTGAGAGCGCTCAAAAGTCAACCTTCCAATAAATACATTTTATTTTGTTTAATCCATGTTGTTCACAGACAGGATGTCATTGTCCTCTGACAACAAAGCTGATGTTTCGACGTACAATCGCGTCTTCCTCTCAGTATTCATTAGAGCGTTCCATCGATTAATGATCAATCGATCAATCACACCTGTGCTAAGTACTGTGCTTAAATATACATTTTGAAAACATTATATTTGTGTGGTGAGGCTAATGAATCTGGACATATGCAACCCAGTCTGGCAAGACTGAATACATATCAAAAACAGAGAAACTTGTTCAACTATATAACTAGTTGGGTTCCGCTGGCACAATATTAGTCTACTTCATAAAAAGTCAAGGAGGCACAGTTGACAGAGAAGGAGAGAGCAACACAGGACTGAGTGGTGTGTGGTAATTTATCTTATATTTTGTATAGTAAGCAAGTACTCAATAATTCCAGTTTTAGAAGAGCCCTTAAGCTGCTAGCGGTATCACATATTAAGGACAAAAATAACACAAATAGTGTATATAAGAATTCACCTTTGTCAGACATCATTTTCATTCCATACTGTTTCAGATGCAACAGTAAAATACTGCCATTTCTCTGAGCCTAGGGCAAAGATTTAACTTGGAAGGAAGACTGTAACTTATAACCCTCAGTAGTACCAGACCTCAGTTAGATTTTCTATTCATGCTGCCAAAATATCACTCCTAAATTATGGAGCATGTGCACCTCCTCCCCCATCTTTTTGTTGGCTTAGAGTCTAGACAAAGAAAATGCACAACAATATTTTACTTCTACTACAGTATATTGCCTTCGTTTTATCAACATTTTAGAAATAAAACCAGGGCATCCCTTTCATATAACATTTGTCGAGAGTGTCTGTTATACACATTAAGAGATCCTAACCGTGCCTTAACATCTGCAATGCATCCACACAAAATAGACAACCCAGAGATCATTGTGTGTTCCCAGACGTTTCTTTTAATTGCTGGTCTTCAGTTACTGTAGTTGAAGTTTCTTCGATACAAAACAAAATTCTTTTTTTTATTCAGTTGAAATATCAGCATAGATATTTCCTGAGACCTAACTCTGTCAAATACTTTTTTTTTTTTTTTTTTTTTTTGCAGGTATTGCACAGAATCTTACTTTCTGCACAATACATTGTCTTCTATTAGTCCACAATTTCCAGTGATGCCATTGCCTTGTGCATGTCCATGGACTTATTGTCCTCTGTCCAGTCAAATTAAGTTTCAGCATAATGTCACTAATCAACGGTAGTAGGTGTATTTTTCAAAGTTTCTTTAGTTTTATGTTTGAAAGCAACAAGAGTATAGGAAATATTAAGCATATATTACTCTGGCATGTAAACGAGGCACTCCCAAGAATAGGGCATGTCTCCATGCCAAATGTAATGCACCTGTGTTGCCCCATGAAGGCAGCTCCATACACAGCTACGGTGCATTCATGGGTCTACCATTTCTTTGTGGGGTGGAGGGGGCGGGGGTAATTCTATATCCACCAGAATATAATTAACAGGAAAAAAATACATAAGGTATTTTATTCTAACAGTGCAGTGGAATAATATACTATTTAAATATACAATATGTTTTGTTACATATTTAGAATCATGCAAGCTGGCCAACTAGTTTTAAGAAATAACTTACATTTGTGAAAAAAAGCTCTTTTTGAGGTTACAAATACTGCATTTGTAGAACTCCAGGTTTGCTGACCATTGTGAGGCAGGCTGCACTGAGTTAATACGGGTTTCCCATCTGCTCTTTATCAAGTGCAGACAGATTCCATAAAGACAGACACGGAAAGGAAGCCAGTTCTGAACTACCCTCCTAACCATTACACCAGAGTGCCGGAGGAAGAGCAGTTTTAGTGGGCTTTACATTTCTTTCCAATTAAATTAATAAAACCAAAAATGCCAACTTAAAAAATACTGTTTGAAAATATTAATTACTATGCAATTCCCAATAGAATTCAAGCATATATGGGTGCGGGGAGTAGATTGGGACTCACAAGTTAAAACAAACCCTTTTTTGGCTTGCATTGCTGGAATTGCTTGTGGTCTGGATAGTGTAGTCCATTGCCAAAAGCCAAGTTCAGACACACTTAGACCTGCATTAGGAGCATGGCAACAGAAAGGAAATAAAATGTATTTTCAGATTTTGAAGTTTATTAATTGAAGCATCACCCCCAGATATCTATGCATTTCATGATGTATATAGAACCATAGATGAAGATAATTTCTCATTGGGTCTGGACTGCTCACATGAATCACCCACACTCATCCGCATGTAGGAAGCTGTGAGGGGGCTTAATTAGAGTGCAGTATGATCGTTTAGCACAAGTACGTTCTGGTGCTAACCTTTAAAGTTCTGTAAAGTTCTACTTACACCAACAAATCAGCTGCAAGATATGAGCATATGTGTTCTGCAAGAAGAGTCTAGTGGCAATAAAAAATAAACACCGTCAGAAAGTCTGCTGTTTTCCAATGCCTACTCTATGTTGCACCCTTAAAAAGAAACATGCATCAGTCCGCTTTCTTCTTCTACTTGCAACTTTATTAAGCCACTGTCAGAATCGTTTTTTTAATAAAGCAAGACTCACTCCTTTCGCACATACAACTCAAGTTTTTCTACTCAAGGAGATTTAGCATTTTTAGTTGTATTTTCTTTATTACTTTCCATATGTAGCAGTCCACTGTTATTGCATGTGCAAACATCCTATTTTTTGTCTTAACTGTTTTTTTATCCTGCCTTTCACATGGTGACCTTTCACCTCCCTATCTTCAAAACCATCTACGTCTTAAAGGTGCAGTGCTCCATTACATACTAATTTGAGTCTGGCTGCTGTAAACAACAGGTGTGTCAATAAAGACTGCATGAAGGTTTTAAATACATCAACTAATGCCCAACATTCATATTTTTATTCCTAGCATTTTCTAGGGCTCAACACCAACTCATGCACTGTTAGTGCAAAGCTTCCATGCGTTGAGATTTTGTGTAAAGTATACTACACAGCACCTAGCAATCATTTTAAAATGGAGGATCTTTTCACACCAGTATCTGTCTGGAATATACTGTATTTAGGATTTCAACCAGCCTGAAGAGACATGGCAATTGTATTTTCATTGAGAAAACTTTACTGTCCCTAGAAGTGGGAGGACTGATTTATTTACAAATGTGCCATTCGCTTCAGGCACTGCAAGATTAAGGATTGCGATGAAAACATATATCACCTAGACATATTTTTATTGGAAATAAGAGGTGACCCAAAAGATAATCCATGGCTGTATTATTAGCTATACCATGTAGCTGTCTTTTTATCTTCATAAACTTTAGCTATTCTGTTTAAGAAATGGAAGAAACAACAGTCATGCATCAAAATAAAACATTAACATGTGACACAGCCCAGATGATTTATTTAGAATCAAGCATCAATGTGTAGCAGCACTTTATATGAAATATGTTTGCAAATATATGATATTAGACCAAGCTCATACATGGTGTTCCAAAATGTTTAGAATGCTGCAATACATATAACATAGTTTGAGGTTGTACAATAAATTGTTTTTGAAAAAAAAGAAAAAAGTAGCAGATAAGCAGGTTCTAGTATTGAAGCTTAGGCAGTTGATAGACAAGCAGGCACAAGATTGATAAAATACACCCAGTCAAGCCATCATTTCAGCTAATTGACAAAAGCTACTCAGAGCAGTGCTAAACTATGGGTACTTTGTCCACAAAAAGATTATTTAAAAAACAAGTTCCTAATTCTTTCAGTCCCCATTACAGTGACACACTTTAGATTATTACCCATAACACAATGCAACTCGATATAGGGCCCCTATGCTTTGACTTTAAAGGGAGCTCTCAGAATCTCAAATCACCATCTGATTGTAGACATCCAGACCGCTACTATTATCCCCTTATTCAAAGCATTTAACTCTAAATGGCATAATTATTTACAAATATAAATAAGAACAAAAAGTCCTAAAACGTATGCAAAACACCAGTTGTCTCTGGTCCAGACATCACAACTGTCTCAGTTGGGAAGGATGACGTTGCTGGAGCATGCGTTCTTCTGGTGGCAGCAGCGTGGCTATGTAACCATTTTGTGAGTTTCTGGCACTTTCCACCAAGGACTCCTAGAAGCAGTGTGTTTGGTGTCCTCTTCAAGACTGGTCAAACAAAAAATGTATATGAAATTCAAATGATCCACTTCTTCACTCAGCCCACGGTCTGTGATGACAGTGAGGAGAACTCGTGTTTGGCTAGCTGACCCACCTGAAGCCTTCGCTCGTAACTTGGCTACCCATTTTATGTTTGGTGCATTTGTGCTGCCAATGTCTTCCAATGGTCCCAGGGACAACTCTGCATGTTCCTCCCAGCTCAAGTTCATTGAAGCTGGGGTGCTTGTTGTCCGCCAGATGAAGCTGATCTAAATTATTCAAGATAATAATTCTCTGGTCACTATGAGATGACCAGTAAGATGTCCAATGTCATCTTACTGGTCTGTCTGGGTTATGTGATGCATTTCCAGTGCCTGCTTATACATACTGTGGTAACTCCTGGTATTTGCTTCCTATGGTCCTGGTGCTACAGAACATATTTTGTTTTCTGATACTACAGCTGGCCTAATGGACCCCATCTATTTCACTCCTGCAAAACTGCATGTACAAAATATTAAGGCTTGTCCTGTAAGAGGTGCTAATGTATGCATAGCAGCTGGTAAGCAGGTGTATCACTGAACATGAATGGATTTGCACTGCAAGGGCTTCTTTGCTTTTTCTGCGCTTCCAGCAGTTTAGGTTTGCTAAAGAATTATGAGAACCTGGGAAGGGAGCCAGCAGAGGTTTAACAAGACCAATGTGAATATGACTGACAACAGTCAGTACTCAGTAACTACACTGACTTTGGAAACAGCTGTGGAAAATGTAATTATTCATCATGACAAACAGGGAAGAGGAGAGAGCTCCCCAAGATTTGCATTCCCTCTTCTTGTTCTTTCAGTTTGTGATAGTCTTCTCAAAAAGGAAATGTTTTGTAAAGGCATTTGCATTCCCCTTGGTTTACTATATGACAAATAAGGCCTTTAAAGGTGTAAATGCCTCCTAGTTTACTCCTCTTAAAGGTTTGTGAAATCCACAAACTAACATTAAGCAGCTGATAAGTCTGTATTGTTGCAATTGCACTGGATCAATGGCATTCTGGTTCATTATTAAACGATCTAACCTGTATTCTTTTTTACATACTTGCAGGCCAGCATTATGCAAGCTCCTGTTAACGAACTACAATGCCCCTGACCAGGCTCAACTTCCTGCCGAATGAACACTCAGAGGCTGACCTGTGGAGTGTAAATTGGCTTGCTGTATATCACAATGCAGTGTCAACATTTAAAAATAATTATATTATTATCTATAATTACCGAAAAGGAGACCATACACAGAAGAAAAACGCAGGCAAAGTTCAATGAAGAGTTTTAGTTTCAAATGAAGGTATATACCCAACCTCTGCTATGCTCACTAATAACATTTAAAACAAAAAGTAAGACTGTTTTTGTAAATTTAAAGCAGTTTTATTTCCAAAATAAGATTATTTTTATTCTTAGTTTGCTTGTGTAAGCAACCTGTAGATTTGCAGAATGTCTGATAAAGGGAAACTTAAGTAGCAGTTGGTGTGTACGTTACATCTACTTTAAGTTAATTAGACACAAGGCTTCCCAAATGCTCTGTACTCCAATATAGTGTGCAAATAACTCTTTAAATATATTTTTAATAGAAAAGTGTATTATGTACTTCTTTGTATTATAGTTAGTGAAATCATGTTCAGTGTCCAATGTTGTTTGTTTGTTTTGTATTAATTGAATGTAACGGTACCATCATTTTTTATAGTGTGTTTTTTTATAGGGTTTCTTTGGGATTTTATTAATGTATTTCAGGGAGAAATTGCCACTGATTAGTGTGTGATGAGGGTTTTTTGGTTCAAACCATTTCATTAAAAAGGTAAGAAAGGGAGACAATATGTTCTGCTGAACCTTGTCTGTGATCCAAATTATAACACTGTTTATTTTATTTATTGTCATTGAGAACATAAATACAATTTGTGATTGTTCTTTGAGAATTGCAGAGGCACTGTCTGACTTATGACTAAGGTGTTTTTTATCCCAATGATTTCATTGTTCATGTTTAGGGCTGTAGAGCTTGCAGGTCATACTGTAGTAAAGAAATGGTTTGTTGGTCAAAACAGTTGTAAACAGCTGGAATGGAAGTTTTATAGGAGCTGTTTATGATATTTACAACAGAAGAGAGGTTGGAGAAACTAGGTAAAGGGGATTTTGTTTGTGCCTGCAACTAATTTGTTAACAAACTCAGCAATATGGGAACATGGTGGTTCAGCTATGAGACAGCCCTTGGGAGTGTCTCCAAGGATGACATCACAGAAAACATGGCACACCACTGGGGGCTTTTGGGACTGGTCAGGTGATTAGGAACGGAATCTAAGCGAAGGCGTTCAAGGAGACTTTTACGGCAAAAGTTACTGGAGAATTTAAGCAGCAAATTCAGGCTTGAAAACATGGTTGCCGAGCAACCATATCTTGGAGCAATGGCACCAGTGCTAACAGCGAAAGACATGTAATAACAGACTAGTAAGGTTTGTCCATGCTAGATAAACCTGTTGACCTTTGGATACTTTAAATTCCAAGTTCACAGATTACTACGACACCCATATGTGACTTAAGATTCCCTTAAGTTAAGTCAAAGTAAAGCTTGATGCTTCTAGAAGACTTCTTTTCAAGGAATATAGAAATTCATTAAATATATTCTGTCTAAACAATATACTATGTACAATTGCAGAATAACTCACTCACATTAACACAAAACTTTTAAAAGTATTTTTGTCAAATCATTTTAAGAAAAAGCATGAATTACTGTGATAATAAAGAACATTTTTTAAAAAAGAATATATATATATATATATATATATATATATATATATATATATATATATATATATATATATACACACACACACACACGCACACACACACACACAATATTGTGCAAAAGTTTTAGGCAGGTGTGAAAAAATGCTGTAAAGTAAGAATGCTTTCAAAAATAGACATGTTAATAGATTATATTTATCAATTAGCAAAATGCAAAGTGAGTGAACAGAAGAAAAAATTACATCAAATCAATATTTGGTGTGACCACCCTTTGCTTTCAAAACAGCATCAATTCTTCTAGGTACACTTGCAAACAGTTTTTGAAGGAACTCGGCAGGTAGGTTGGCCCAAACATCTTGGAGAACTAACCACAGTTCTTCTGTGGATTTAGGCAGCCTCAGTAGCTTCTCTCTCTTCATGTAATCCCAGAAAGACTCAATGATGTTGAGATCAGGGCTCTGTGGGGGCCATACCATCACTTCCAGGACTCCTTGTTCTTCTTTACGCTGAAGATAGTTCTTAATGGCTTTCGCTGTATGTTTGGGGTCGTTGTCATGCTGCAGAATAAATCTGGGGCCAATCAGATGCCTTCCTGATGGTATTGCATGATGGATAAGTATCTGCCTGTACTTCTCAGCATTGAGGAGACCATTAATTCTGACCAAATCCCCAACTCCATTTGCAGAAATGCAGCCCCAAACTTGCAAGAAAACTCCACCATGCTTCACTGTTGCCTGCAGACACTCATTCGTGTACCGCTGTCCAGCCCTTCGGCGAACAAACTGCCTTCTGCTACAGCCAAATATTTCAAATTTTAACTCATTGCTGGACATCTTCCGATTGTGAAGGGAAGTAAGCATGATGTGTCTTTCATCTGCTGCAGTAAGTTTCCTTGGCCGACCACAGCGTCTACGGTCCTCAACGTTGCCCGTTTCTTTGTGCTTCTTCAAAAGAGGTTGGACAGCACATCTGGAAACCCCTCTCTGCCTTGAAATTTCTGCCTGGGAGAGACCTTCCTGATGCAGTATAACTACCTTGTGTCTTGTTGCTGGCTCAGTCTTGCCATGGTGTATGACTTTTGACAGTAAACTGTCTTCAGCAACCTCACCTTGTTAGTTGAGTTTGGTTGTTCCTCACCCAGTTTTATTCCTCCTACACAGCTGTTTCTGTTTCAGTTAATGATTATGTTTCAACCTACATATTGAATTGATGATCATTAGCACATGTTTGGTATAATTATTTAATCATACACCTGACTATTTGCCTACAAAATCCCTGACTTTGTGCAAGTGTACCTGGAAGAATTGATGCTGTTTTGAAGGCAAAGGGTGGTCACAACAAACATTTGATGTAGATTTTTGTGTAGATTTGATGTAGATTTTTCTTCTGTTCACTCACTTTGCACTTTGTTAATTGATAAATATAATCTATTAACATGTCTATTTTTGAAAGCATTCTTACTTTACAGCATTTTTTCACACCTGCCTAAAACTTTTGTACAGTACTGTATATATATATATATATATATATATATATATATATATATATATATATATATATATATATATATATATATATATATATATATTCATGCAAATTTTTCATGCAAATTTATATTTTAAAGTCGTTTTTACTGCCAAAACGAGTTAGAATCTCTTTAAGACATTCATTAGTAACATTGTCAGAACAGGAAACTACTTTAGAAAAAAATCTGTTTCATCTGTATGAGGGAAGCTGCCATTGTCTAAAACATTATTGAATTGGCATGTTTGAAAATGATTGGGATATGTATTGAATGCAACTGAAAGTAAAATGGCTAGTTGTATCCAAAAAAGTAATTTTCCACAAGATTCACTGGCAGCTAAAGCTGGGACTAGAGGCTTGTTTTCCAAACAAAGAGAAGACAGCCTTCTTGTTCGAAGAAACAGATTAAGTGTGGGCGGATCAAAAGTCATCCAAGGAGACTTAATCATATGCTGAATGACATGACCCCAACACAGTGCAAAAGAAAATGTAGTATTTTTTGTCAAACCCCCACTAAATTATTATTTTTTATTTATCCAGCTATTTGATCCTGCATACTGGGGGAAAAAATATAAATTAATTAGTGCTGGGACAAAGATCAAAAATGGCAAATGAAAAAGAGCTCAGTGTGATATGTGAGATTAATATATATATATATATATATATATATATATATATATATATATATATATATATATATATATATATATATATAAAGTAAAAGTAAACAAACCAGATTATGCATGTGCACACATAGTGATATCTATGGAAGGCCACCTGGGTCAAAAAATGCGTTGTGCTGCTTTAGAGTGAGTCAGAATCTCATGGGGCATCCTTTGTTTTGTAGTTAATTCACTGGGGTAAAGTAAGTCTTACACAACATATTCTTTCTACTTTAACATGTCACATACTGCAACGTCTAACTGTCAAATAAAGGCACACACACATGGGCCATGCAGCCCTGCACCTGCCGCTATGCTATTTTATTTTATTAGATTTTATTGATTTTTTACATTTGTGCATGCGGTACAGCCACTATCAGATCATTAGCTTTATTAGAAATGTGCTCACTGTGCACCAGCGACCCCTGTAGACTGGCTGGGTGCCTGAGGTAACTGCATGGCGGGCTCGCACAGTGAAAAAAAGCAGACGGCTGACGACACATTTCGGAGGACACATGTGTTCGTCTTCGTCTCTCCCGAGTCAGCAAGGGGGTTTCAGAGGTAAGCCAGGCTTAAAATTGGGTATTTCAAATTGGTGAGAAAATGGGGTACTGGTAAAAAAAAAAAAACAATTGGCGATTCCAAATTTATTTTAAAAAAATTAAAAAGTGCACAGAAATGAACCAATCAAAAAATTTTAATCAAGTAACAGCCCTAATTTCATTTTTTTGTTTGTTTGTTTGTTTGTTTTTTTTTAAACTTTGTAGTTAAGTCTTTGTGATGTTAAAATGATATTTGCTTATTTACGGTTTATTTGCTTTGACAATACTAACCAGGGCTGTCAGTATACATCAGAATGTAATATAAAGAGTGTGTGTGTGTAGATATGGTTTAAACTCTGATACCTGCATAGCATTTACATGTTCATAAAAATGTACCAAAAGCACATCCCTATCTCCTATACCCCCAGAACCTAATATTCTCAATACCTTAAGCTATATAATGTTACCACCAAGTTTCATGACAACTTGATAAAGGGTTATCCAGATATATGCAACAATGTGTGGAGTGTGACATACAGTATGTACATATGGACGTATTACATAGAAGTACTACATGGAAGATTATACTATGCAAGTAGTCTTAAAACCTCAAGTTGCTCTACTTTTGGCAATCTGGTGACCTCAGGCTAGCTATGTTGGATGTGTCTGGATATTCAACTGATGACTAATATTTTTCTGGCACAGATCATAAAGAACAGGGCCAAAGGAAACCCACTGAAAAGAAATAACTGATAGACTACTTGCAGGCTGACCACTTTCTGACTGGATATGCTTTTAGTTTCTGATATTTGAGGACCGTTGTTGGGCAATATGAATATAGATATTTAGAATCACATTGGATGTTTGGGTCAATGTGTCACCTAAGCTGGGCTTAAAGTCAAAAGTAAATCTATGTAACTGTAGGATTTTTAACTGGAATCATTACCATATTTTGCATTATTAACATTTTGCTTATGGAGCTGCTCAAATCGTACATTCTTATCAATTACTTAATAATAATAATAATAATAATCTGTGCTCACAATCTATTGTTAAATTACACTGCTTTTAGTGTAGCTAGTCCTATTGCATTTAAGCTTGATTGTTCTTGACTTCCTTTATAATATTATATGTATTGTTTTTTTTATTATTTTGTCTTGCTTGTAATCATATGTCATTTATATCCAGCATTGCCTTTGCCACTCAGGGTTCTCTTGAGCTGTACAACTTTTATCGGGGAAGAAAACAGACTATGTTAAAGTTAAAGGAAGGTGGTTCCATATCAACCAATTCAAGATAATTCCCAGGTCTTTTTGAACAACTTTGCGAAGAGTCTGGGTTGTTAGTCTTGTCCTCACAATGGAATGTGGAGCTTGACAGCAAAATGTACATTTTGCTTGGGGCCATTTAAGAAAAAAACTTGCTGTTTACAAACAGTTTGGGGTTAGTTTAAAGAAAGTTCCAATTGAGTGTATTTATTTTTTCTGTGGTTCTGTTTGCATTGGTGATACATGATAACACTATGTTATGGATAGTAGAAATTTGAAGCATAAAAATATGCTTTTTTATTTTCATATGTTGTAACATTTCTAGAAAAGGCAGTGGAATGCATCAGAGGAACTGTAGCAGTGTTATTTTTTAAAACTAAACTGAACTCGTGGATTTTGGTTTAAAAAAAAAAGGTCTGTACAGATAATACAAGTTTAAACTTTTAACTTGAAAATACAATTACTTTTATTGAGGCACCAAACTTTTTAAATACTTTGTTAGAGAAAAAGATAACATTTATGAAATGCTATCATTCCTTAAAATGGCCATTAAGTATCTGAAAAAAGAATTCCTTTAGAATTTTGAAATTCTGACAATTTTTTTTTTATTGCATAATCTGACAATGCAAATGAAACAGGCTTTATGTTTAACTGAAAACTAAACCTTCTGATGCACAAAACCAGTTTCTTGCCAAAATGATCTGATTTGATGTAAAATTAATCATTAGTATTTGTACTAAAATATGTTACTGTACTCTAGAGTTAGAGAACTAAAACATGATTGCTTTTCTTAATTCCTTTTTTTTAAGGAATATGCCTTCAGTCAATGCCTGTACCACATCTGCTTTAGATGATACTCCCTAGGCTTGCGGCGCCTGGAGGTTTTTTTAATTTTTTTTTTATAATATTAAATCAACATAGGCAGAATAGGTAGATCTATTATTTATTTTTTAATGGTCAGATATGTTTGAGATTTTTTTTATCTCTGTTGAGAAGAAAAAGCTTTTCTCTGTGAGGAGAAAGCAAACACCTGCATGACCGATCTAAAGTTGTAAATTACCAATTTGCTGAACTTTTATTGCCCCACAGTCTGCACATTGGTACTGCAGGGAAGGGGGTTGGTAGGGAGGGAAGGCAAAAAAGTGGTGTAGTAATTACTAAACTTCACAAGTTCTGTCCTTTACTCACCCCCCTCCCCCCCCCCCCCCCCCCCCCATATGGAAATATATATACAGTAAGTATATATTTATATATATGCTCAGCTATGCTAAATAAAATGTCATGTAATAAACCCTGTTTGTGGTTTGATTATTTAAATTACTTTCTTTCTTTTAATCATGTAATAAGAACGTGTATTAGGTAGTATAAGTTAGCAGCGGGATTGAGCGTAAACCCAAAGCCGCCGCAGCAGCTACCGTCAATTCAGATTGATTAAATGCTGTACTTGTCAAGCAACCTGATTAAATATGAATTCTTATGGGATTTGGAAGTGACTGAGTTACACAAGCCCACCAAACAGCTCTGCCCGCTTTGAAGTTTGATTAGATTATTATTGTAATACAGTAGTCTCCGGTTAAGAGAACACCCCTCAGGAGGCAAGCAAAGTGTGCTTATAGCTGAAGTTCTCTAAGATGAAGTTAGCCAACAGACACAATATGAATCAATAAATAAATAAATACATATGTATTACTTGTCATGACTCACATGCATCAACATATGAAATTAACAGAATAAGTAAAATAAAAGCAATAGGCAAGTATATGTTAATAATAATAATAATAATAATAATAATAATAATAATAATAATAATAATAATAATAATAAAAAGTAAAAGACAAACTAACGTTAATAAACTGTCAAACTAAATTAAATACAGTATGCAAATAATGAAATACCACAATATACAAGACATGTCCATTATTTAACAGAAAGGTGAAGCAGCTCACCAGAACGGAAAACATCAAATTGTTTTGTGCCTGATTCAAGAGCTTGAACAATTTCCAACTTTTTACAGCAAGGGAAACAGCGGCGCATTTTGCCATTTGTTTACATGTCATTTTGTAGCGAAGTGCAAATCAGAATACAAAACAAGTCAATGATATGACGGAGGTTCTGGAAAGATTTAATAAACCAAACAGTGTGCCTCAAGACACTCTCATGATGACAAGTCATATTTGAAATGACTGAATAAACCATTTTAATTTAAGTTTGATGATGACGATGAGTTATCAGGTTACAAAACAGTACTGTATCCCCTGTGAACTAATCACTGTTGTTGTCAAGAAGGTGTTCTTTTAAGCGAAGTTCCTGTTCCTTTAGCCAGAGCATTTACAATGGGAAAAATCTGTTTCACCACCCTTAGGCGAAGTGTTCTCTTAGGAGGGGTTCCTTTACATGGAGACTAGTGTACTACACAAAATAAACTCTGTTTGAGCCTAATGGTTCACTTGCCAAATCTTGTTTACAACTGCAGTGTATGCAAAATGACATTTAGAGTTACTATGAAGTTATGTACGCCATATCATGCATACAGTATAGGGCACTGTGCTGTAAGATGGGATGTCAAACCATGTCCTGTCTACTCCACTGACATTAAAGACATCTCTAAAAGAAAAAAAGAGCAGGGGTGTTAAGTTGGTTGTTACACAAGGTTAAAGAACGCTCTTTATTCTTCCCTTGCAGTAAATCTATTGTTTCACTTCCTAGGTTATTTTCATGTTGCAGTGTCTTCAGGATCTAAAAAGTGTTTGTCAGTAGTGGAAGCAGAGACATGGTTCAATGACTGAAAAGAAAGCATGGAAAAGGGTGAGGACAATGTCAGTCTCCAGGTGAAGTGACTAAGGAAGTGTAAGACAGAGATTGTAATGCAGAATGAAATTATTCTTCATTGGACATTGGGCATTGAGAAAGAAAAAGTCCTACTCAAAGATAGCTCTGGCAGTTTTGGCCAATGCTCTGTTGGATCCCTGATGATATGTGTTTTTCAGCTTTTCACTCAAGCTGTGCAGAGTCTCTCCTCTCAGAACTGTAGCACTCTAATTTCAATGCACTGTATAACAGTCTTGGAAGAGGTAGACATACACAAAGTTATTAAAATCCATGCAATACCACATGCCTGCTGTGGGAAGACTTGTGTAAAATATTGTTTATTTTTGTATGCATTATCACACTTAGTTGCTCTTATCAAGTTCTAATACAGACATTGGAAAGACAACCTCACAACTGGAGATCAATGCCATATTACATAGAAACCCAGTATGTATCCAGCATATATACAACATATGGCTGTGTTTAAAAGTTTTTTCAAAGGAGGCACTAGTTACATGACTGCAGTGTAAAGGGATTTCCTGTTTCACAGCTGTTTATGAAAGCTTATGAAGAATTCAGTGCAGTAAGTTGCCTTACTGTTTTCTTGACCTATAGAGACCACAAGAGTCAAGAAGAAAGCAGAAGAGGTGGGGTGCAAGTAATGAAAAATCTGTGATGTCACTAATATAATCGTGTTGCTTGATAACTTATTGGTTAAAATTGTATCTAATGAAAGAAAATGAAAATCACAAAACACTGTCTAGCTCCCCATGATAATATTTTTGTATTTTTTATTTCTGTTGACACTAAAAAGAAAAGCAGCACTGGATGTCAACTCTGAAATACTTGTTTATTTAAATAACCTAATAAATGCTGTTGTCATAATTTGTGTTATTTGATTATTTTTATAAGCCTCTATGAGGATAGCAGCACCATCGTTTTAAATATAATCCTAGGTCTAGAGAGAGCAGTCATTCTTCATTTACAGTATACTCCTTAGTAAAAAAAAAAAAAATTGTAGAGAATCCAGTAAAGAGCTATAATAATAATTATTACTCGTAAAGTAAATAAATACAATTAAGCAAGTTGTAAAGCAATCTTAAAATTCAAGATTCGTCAGTGCTTCTTATTTAGTGTTCCAGCTAAAACAAATGTATTGAGCTGACAGTGAACATCATTAAGACCCTGCCAAAATGTAAGACATACAACAAACGGCTTCTCATGGTCGTATTTCAGAAAAATACCAAGCAGATATTTAAGGTCCTGTATAGCCATAACATGTTAATGCGACACTATTATTTATTTTGGGCTAATTGTAAGTAGACTAAGATAAAAAGAAAATATGCTGAAATAATTTGGTTTCAATTTAAAATCATATTTTATTATCTATGCTAACCCTTAGTATGGTTTGAGGGGCAGGAGCTAGGCTTCTCACTATCCTTTTATTTCCTATCATCAGTCAAATTTACTGCCTAGTTAAACCATTAGTCACACCTTATACCTTTGTCTTGTGTTTTCTTGTTTTGTATCCACTTGAACCTAACTGGATTGAAAGAACCTTAGAGAATTTAAAATGAAGTATGGAGTACTTACAGCACATCTCTTCCTCTGATTTGGAGGTTTTGGAAGATAGCTTCTTGTCTGTAGAGGAACATTCTCCGACAGCTTCAACCCAGGGTCTGGTCAGCCCACCATTCTTCCCTCTATCAGGCGTCTCCGTAAGATCCGAACAGGTGTTTCCTGAGCAGGACAGCACATCACTACCCGCCGTCTAAGGAGTCAATCCCCGTCGATCTAAGCAGCTCCGGCCCCAGGATACCTCTCCTGCAAACGTAATACCGATCCACAAAAAGGGAAACAAAACTGAACCAGGTAACTACAGACCAGTAAGCCTGACTTCTATTATATGCAAACTTATGGAAACTATAATAAGATCCAAAATGGAAAATTACCTATATGGTAACAGGGTACTGGGAGACAGTCAACATGGTTTTAGGAAAGGGAGATCGTGCCTAACTAACTTGCTTGATTTTTTTGAGGATGCAACATCGATAATGGATAATTGCAAAGCATATGACATGGTTTATTTAGATTTCCAGAAAGCTTTTGACAAAGTCCCGCACAAAAGATTAATTCTCAAACTGAACGCAGTTGGGATTCAAGGAAACACATGTACATGGATTAGGGAGTGGTTAACATGTAGAAAACAGAAAGTACTGATTAGAGGAAAAACCTCAGAATGGAGTGTGGTAACCAGCGGTGTACCACAGGGATCAGTATTAGGTCCTCTGCTATTCCTAATCTACATTAATGATTTAGATTCTGGTATAGTAAGCAAACTTGTTAAATTTGCAGACGACACAAAAGTAGGAGGAGTGGCAAACACTGTTGCAGCAGCAAAGGTCATTCAAAATGATCTAGACAAGATTCAGAACTGGGCAGACACATGGCAAATGACATTTAATAGAGAAAAGTGTAAGGTACTGCACGCAGGAAATAAAAATGTACACTATAAATATCATATGGGAGATATTGAAATTGGAGAAGGAATCTATGAAAAAGACCTAGGAGTTTTTGTTGACTCAGAAATGTCTTCATCTAGGCAATGTGGGGAAGCTATAAAAAAGGCTAACAAGATGCTCGGATACATTGTGAAAAGTGTTGAATTTAAATCAAGGGAAGTAATGTTAAAACTGTACAATGCACTTGTAAGACCTCATCTTGAATATTGTGTGCAGTTCTGGTCACCTCGCTATAAAAAAGATATTGCTGCTCTAGAAAGAGTGCAAAGAAGAGCGACCAGAATTATTCCGGGCTTAAAAGGCATGTCATATGCAGACAGGCTAAAAGAATTGAATCTGTTCAGTCTTGAACAAAGAAGACTACGTGGCGACCTAATTCAAGCATTCAAAATTCTAAAAGGTATTGACAGTGTCGACCCAAGGGACTTTTTCAGCCTGAAAAAAGAAACAAGGACCAGGGGTCACAAATGGAGTTTAGAAAAAGGGGCATTCAAAACAGAAAATAGGAGACACTTTTTTACACAGAGAATTGTGAGGGTCTGGAATCAACTCCCCAGTAATGTTGTTGAAGCTGACACCCTGGGATCCTTCAAGAAGCTGCTTGATGAGATTTTGGGATCAATAAGCTACTAACAACCAAACGAGCAAGATGGGCCGAATGGCCTCCTCTCGTTTGTAAACTTTCTTATGTTCTTATGTTCTTACATTAAGGAATGGACTCTCAAATGGTCTCTGATAAAGACCCTCCTTAGAAATAGCAGTGAGATCTCAGCAGGGAGCAATCAGGAATCTCTTCATTTTGTATTGCAGGCAGCCACTCCAACCAACGAAACTCAGCAGGAACATGATCTGATTTTTAATTAAATAAAAGCATTCATGCAACTAGTCACAGGTACCTTATCCTCAGTCAGGACCAAACTCAGCAATTTGGATAAACAGGTGTCCATCATCAAGCGAGAGAAGCAAGGCTCCGCAGATACAGTATTTTCCTCGACTCCTGCAGTAAACTCAGCCGCCGCAGCAGCTACCATCAATTCCGGTTTTATACCAACCCCGGCTCCTAAAGTCGAACCTCCAATCTACATCCTTACAACTGCCATGGCATATGGTTCCACCGCCTCAATCACTACCCGTCTTCACTCCATATCCCAGCAGAGTCAACGACGCATAATCGAAGGTAAGGAAGTTAACCTGGTTTCACTGTTGAAATCAGATTTCCAGATTTCACCATCTGTCCGACAACTATGCCAAGTCCAGCAGTAACACACCCCAGTTTAACCAGCTAATTTTCAACTGAACCCAGCTATCAGCGGACTACTCAATACAGCCCAAGATCCTCTTATTCAACCAGCTGGACCACCTATTTGACTTTCTGCTCCCAAAGCAAGATTAATCCAACCCCATTTAAGCAGGACTGGATTATGGCTTTTTACAGTACATGCAAAGAACTCTTTACATCTTGCACCAGTTACAATCAAATCCTATCTGTCAGGAATACTATACAAATTTCGCTTGGTGTCCATTACCTCCCCAACTTTCCTATCAATACCAGCTGTCCGTTTCCTCAGGTGTGGAATCTTTATGAGCTCTCCAACAGCTTCTCTTTCTCATTTGCCTAGTTCTATAGATATTCTGGGCAATTTGATTTCAATCCTCTGGCAAGGCTTCTTCTCTACATTTGATGAACTAACAATGGAAACTATATGACTGACAGCATTCTCGGTTTTTTAAGATTCTCAGAATACGCAGTTCCTTCTATTGCAAGCTTTCCTACTCTGGGTATTCACTGCAGTGATCTCACCCTCATCTTAGATTTCCACTTTATCCTTCCTGCACATTTCTAAAACAGTTCAGCTTCAGCAAGGTCAATTTATTCAACAACTATAAAAAAATGGACTCTCCTCTATGCCCATATGCTTCTGTGCAGAAATATATCGCAGAACAGAAACCTATTTCAAATTCTGACCCCCTGTTCATTAATACAAGCCGGACTGTTATATCTAGACATTGGTTCACATCTCATCTGTCCACATTGGTTTGCTGAGCAGGACTTCCCCCTCAATTCTACATTCCTCATTCATTCAGAATCTGCGCAGTCACATCAGCAGCAAGAGCAAAGATTAACCAGCATTTAATAAAAAATATGGGGCACTGGACCTCATCAGCAGTTGAATCATACATACGTTCTTCCCCATCTCTTGCACATCAGTCTATTGCTAGCATGTCCGGAGTGGGGACGACCCTCATCAGCCTGTAATAAGAAAGCACTTTACCTTTCATTACAGAAAGAACTTTACAGAAAGATTAAAACAAACCTAAAAGCAGCTGAGCACTAGTAGCAGACTGCAAACTCTGCTGCAGCATATAATGACAGAGCATGTCCTTTAGACAGATTGGACCAAGGCCATGTAAGGCTTTAAAAGTCAGTAGCAAGATGTTGAAATCGATTTTAAATTTTACTGGCAACCAATGAAGAGATGCTAAAATTGGGGAAATGTGATCATACTTTCTTGTTCTCGTTAAAACCCGTGCAGCACTATTTTACACGTACTGCAGCCTATGAATTAGTTTTGAAGACACACCAGAAAGCAGAGTTTTACAAAAGTGCAACCTTAATGAAATAAAGGCATGTATTAATTTCTCGAGATCAGGCACAGATAAAGATGATCTAAGGTGAGCAGTGTTTTGAAAATGAAAGAAGGACACTTTGCAGATGTTCTTAATATGAGCCTCAAAAGATAGGGTAGAATCCAGCCTCATGCCTAGGTTAGTAACTTCAGAGGTTGGACTGATCTCACGCCCATCTCACAACCAATTTAAAACTAACAGCTGTGCTAATCTGATGGAGAGAACCCAATAACAACATTGTTTTTGCTGCATTTTTATATCAGCAAAACAGTTATTCAGTACATAAACATCAGGTTTAGCCTGTAGATAAATGTGCGTGTCATCATCATAGCAGTAATAATGAATACCATGGTGTCTGATTTTTTGACCAAGTGGAAGCATGTAAATATTGAATAATACCAGTCCCAGAACAGAACCCTGTGGAACACCAGACGAACAGACCTGACATCAAACTTAAACCAACCTAAGATAACAAATTACTTTCTATTAGACAAGTAGGAAGTAACCACTGAAGGACAGTACCAGAAAGACCAATAAAGTCCTTTAAACAATGTAAAAGAATATCACGGTTAACATTATCAAAGGCCGCACTCAGGTCCAACAAAACAAGAATAGATGGTGAACCTGTGTCTGCGGCCATCAACAAGTCATTTACTACCTTAAATAAGGCGGTTTCTGAGCTATTTGCAGGTCTAAAACTGTATTGAAAAGGCGCATGAAGCTGATTAAGCTGAGATGCTACCTCCCGTTTTAAAATTTTTGCTAAGAAAGGTACATTTAAAATTGGTCTGTAATTACATAAAACTTCAGTATCTAGATTTGTTTTTTCATTACAGAGTAACAGCGGCTCGGTGGTTCATTAATTAAGCTAGTAACAAAAAGACACAAAACTGAGAAACAAGTCTTAAACAAAGGGTTTGGAAACGGATCAGTAAGGTTAGAGAAAAATGATGATCTAGCTAATTTCAGTGCCATAAGATAGCTGATGCTGCTTATAAGATTGCAAATAAACAGTTAGACTTGTCTTCCTCCACAAATGTTCAAGCTTGCGTCCTGCTGCTTTCATTCCTCAGTGAACCAGGGGGATGAACGGAAGAATGACACAGGGCAGGTTTTTTCATTAGCAAAATAGTCCAAGCAGTGCTCTACATTTAGATGTTTTACTACTAGCCCCTTGGGTCACTGACGTAGTGTTTTTACTGGCCCGGATACATTTTTAACTGGCCCAACAATGGCCCAAAACTGGGCACGTTGTTTTATTCACCACTGCAATTTTCTCGGTGAGCCGGAAGTACATCCACCAGTGACTGGATTAAAACAGGAGTTTGGTGACATTAAATATGGCAAATAGTACTAGAACTGTTTCAAATGTTTTTTTGTTTTAGGTTGTTTTTATGTATTTATGTACATTATTTAGTTATGTGAAGGGCTCTGAGATGTTTTACATGAAAAGCACTATCTAATAATACATTTCTTACCCTACAGTACCGGTATCTGTTGAAAAAATAAACAAAGCTTGGAATTTATAGTCTTGTGTGTGTGTGTGTGTGTGTGTGTGTGTGTGTGTGTGTGTGTGTGTGTGTGTGTGTGTGTGTGTGTGTGGAAAACTGACATTTGTTTCACTGGCATCATGAAGCCAGATTAAGTCTTCCACTTCACGCTATGTTTTTGTCTTTTTTTTACTGATTTAAACACTTTACTTTTGGCTTATTGGTGCAGTTGGTTGCTTAGTTTTAAAAAAAATCAATAAAAAAAATAAAACAAAAACAAACTGTAAAAAAATGCCATGTCGAGAAAACGAGTATTACCAACTGCACTTCAGTACATAGTCTCAGATGCTGACTGTACAACAAATACTGTACAAAAAAGTTCAGACAAGTGCAATTATCGGGGCTGGGGGATGGTTTTAAAAATGGGTTTGTAAATGTTTTTTTTTTTTTCAGCTTTTTGGTACATTGACCCATTTACCTGCATTCATCCAGTCAAGCCTGTGGTGCTTCATAACTACAGGCCAAACTGCAATTTCTACTGGCCCCGGGCCGTCGGGACATGGTTAATGTCGAACCCTGCCAAGGTGTCACTCAGAGAGCGATTGTATGACTCAACCAAATCATCCAAAAACACGGCTGTACTAATTGATTTTAAATTCTGAAATTTCATGAGAAGCTTAGTGTTAGACATAGGTAAAGGCAAGCCAGCAGTGATAATGAGATCTAAGATATTTCCACAATTATGTGTAGGGACATTAACATGTTGAACAAGACAAAAGCAGTCCAGTAAACTCAAAAAGTCAGCAGAAAATATACAGAGCATGGAATCCACATGAATATTAAAATCAAGAGAATTCTGTTAAAGATCGGGCACAAAGATGTAAGAAGGTCAGAAAACTCAGTTAAAAAATAACTATTGGGTCTAGAAGGGTGATAAACTAAAGTTACAACTAAAGGCTGATAGGAACTAAATTTAAAAACCAAACACTCAAATGAGCTCACACCAGGAACAGGGACTAAACTCAGTTTAATATCTAAATGATAAAAGACAGCAAGACCTCTACCCTGACCAACTGCCTGAGCTTCTTCCACATAAACATAACCAGGTGGCACTACTTCATTTAGAGGAAGATAATCATCTTGTTGATACTATGTTTCTGTAAGACATAAAAAGTCAAGTTTCTTATTAGATATAAAATCTTTAAGAATAAGACTGCTATTTGTTAGCGATTGTGTGTTAAAAAGAGGCAACTTCACGATTTTAATATTGATGAAATCCTAGACTGCATTGCATCTTGTCTTTGAAGGTTGCTGAAATAATTTATATCAGCACGCTGACAGTAACAAGACCATACAACTTTAATATGATTAAAGGTAGATGTAGTATTACTAGTATATATCTTATAAATGAGACCTCCTATGTTGGTATTTATGCCTACACAATATTCCAAACCCATGGCAGAGGTCACATAATTCTTTATGAACATTAAAATGTCTTAGTCTTATTAACTGAGAAGCAGAATGAATCAACATGAGCAATAAAATCAAAACAGACCGTCCTTTCCACAAAACCTTTTACTGTACCGCCCAACCGCTAAATATTTTACTCTGTAGCCGATTCCAGATCAGGCACACGCAACTCCAATCCGCAACCCAAAGACCCAGCAAGGCCAACAAATCCAAGCAAGCTGACACCGGCATAGCAGAACAGTAAAGCAGGGCAAGCAGCAGGCGGAGAGATAAGGAAGGAAACAACAGCCCCAGGAAACCAGACCCAACCACTCCAGCACAAAGAACCGCCACGGACACGAGGCACAGCAGGCAGCGAGAAAGCAGGCAGCAAAGGCTGGCAGAAACCACAACAGGCAACAAGGAGGCACAGCAGGTAGTGGGAAAGCAGGCAGCAAAGGCAGGCAGAAACCACAACAGGCAACAAGGAGGCACAGCAGGCAGCAAGAAAGCAAGCAGCAAAGGGAGGCAGGAACCGCAGCAGGCAGCGAGAAAGGCACAAAAGCCGACCCAACAGGGCAAGCAAGGGGTTAATCACAGCACAAAGTTTCCAACCTGTTTCATCTGTGTTGGTCTATATGTTATGCCCCTCAAACAAAGCAAGGCATGAACAAAACGACAGAAGCTATCAAAATAAACAATAAAGAATAAAAGTTAAAATAAAATACTAGTTACAAACTAAAAATAATTAAAAACTAAAAAATATAAACTAAAATATAAACTAAAATCAATAAAATAAAGCACACACAGAGCTAATAGTGTGCCAGCATCCTCTCCTGACTAATAGTCCATTCATAGTTGGACATTCTTAGCAGGGAGCCAGTTACTAACCTTTTTTGTTTTGTTTAATGTTTTCTTTCTTTCTTTCTTTGTAAATGCATGATTCCTTACTTTCATTGCTACTATGCAAGCTACTCCTCAAAGCCTACACAACAGGCTGGTAAAAGTTTATAACAACGTGTGAGGCTTACCATGCAATTTACTCTAATAACAGGAATGAGACAAAAAAAAATATAGATGGGTCAAGGCTATCTTTCAAGTACTTCATTCCTCTCCGTGATGCCTGTATTGCCAGATACGCTGATAAAGATCCCTGTGTTTGCTTGAAAACAGGCATTTTGTGGAAATCACTTGTGGGTCGATAAACCTGTGGATATATTAAATGAGTGTGCTCTGATATTTGATACTGGAAGAAAGTTTTGAGATGTATAGCACATGTGTAAAACTACTGCAAGCCTGACAGTATCTGAAAATCCATCTGTTGTTTTGAGATGTATAGCACATGTGTAAAACTACTGCAAGCCTGACAGTATCTGAAAATCCATCTGTTGTCCAGCTTGTAGTCATTGGAAAGATTTACTCCTTAAAATTACTTTTATAACCTGCATCAAAGCTTAGCTTTTGAGACGATGAAACCGCCTTTTAAAAAGTTGGTTTTGCTGGCTAGGTTTTCATATCAATATGCACAGTCTACAGGCCAATTGTATAGGTATATACTTTATTTTCTTTCAAAAATAGATAATGAAAAGGAAACTACTCTTTTAAAGATAATCATGATATAAATGATTAAAATGCTCCTATTTGCATCATTTAAATAGCTCTTTGCACCAACCCCAGTGATTGCTGGTATGCTGGAGAGCCCTTAAATGACCCTGTTGTGTGTGTGTGTGTGTGTGTGTGTGTGTGTGTGTGTGTGTGTGTGTGTGTGTGTGTGTGTGTGTGTGTGTGTGTGTGTCCATGGTTAGCAACTTCATTGATATTATTTCAATAAAATAGCATCTTAAAGCAGAGGCCTGTTTGTTATCATACCAAAACTTTTTTATTAAGTCCTGAGCAAAAAAATACATCAACACCTGCAAAAAGGAGAGGCAGTTATCTATATTTCAAACGGTGTAACAACACGGTTTACTTTTAAGTACCATTAAGCTATACTAAATGGAAACACAGAATTAATGGGGAAGAATATTACATTGAAATGGTGATTTTATGCTTACATATTTTAAGCCTAATAGGAATGGTTTAAAACTGTTAAACAATCGTATTATAGGCCACTTCTAATACTATATACTTTGTCCAAAATGCTACAGAAACAGTATAATCCTATTTTAAAATACTCCAACATTCTCTATTACTTACAGCTTTTTAAAAATCTGTTTTCTTTCAAGAACCATTATTTAGTCCATTATTTTACATCATGCATCGCATTTCTTTATCTTGGATTTGCGTATAATAATTCTGGAAAAGGGTACGTTCCATAATCACAGACTAGTCTCAGCAGGTCTGTTTGCCTCTGCAGGATCTTCTTCGTTTAGTTACCAACAAAACGTGAAATGTGAAACTGCACTCTACTTTGCCTAGAGGTGGAGTTTCTTTTAAAAAAAAACAGACGATTTTCCGATTAGCAAGAATTAATTTCATTCTGTTATACGCCTTTTAGCTTATTTATTTAAACATGTGCGCTATAGTTTAAAAAGCTGCTACGAACTGGATTGATAATTAACGAATTACGTTTTACTTTCTAACTAAAAATGTATGAAACACAAACATACCGACGATGTTGTCTGAATAGCCCCAGGATTTAGACAGTGAAAAGAAAAGAAACAACCTCCAGCTGTATTTACACACACGAAAACAAAACTGTTTTTAAAAGGTATGTTTTTGCAAATAATTCAGAGCTGAGATTCACTATTCTAGATATATTTATATATATATATATATATATATATATATATATATATATATATATATATAGTATATATTGTTATAGAAATATTTAAGATCATAATCTTTACAATTCTAGTATTAGTCAGGACAAAACAATGATTTTAATTTAACGAATTAACATTTTACCAAATGCAGCAAATCGTTTAGCTTTTAGCAAATAAATATTTTTTTTGGGGGGGGGGGGGGGTTCAGTGTGTGTGTTTGTTTTTGGTTTGTTTGTTTTTTTGTTCTTGTGTTTTAAATTATTGTTATACTGTATAAGCACACAAATTGTATGTTGTTTTAAACTCTGTCTATAAACAGGAACAAACGTGTCAAAAACTCCTAATAAAACCCAAACTGAATACACATAAAATCAATTTAGCTATGTCGATTTTACTGTTTTTCCCGGAAAATTCATAAATATTTAGGTTAAAAAAACGATCACATTTCTTTTCCTACTTCAAAAATGCTAGTACAAAACAGTCATACACTTTTTTAGAAAATGTAAATATATAGAATGTTTAATTAAGACAAATCTTTGGTATCCATACTAATTTACGTTTGTTTCAAATATGTACAGTATTGTCTGTACGCATTGCGAGAAGGCACCTTTTCTAAGCGAAAGTCTGTCGAGCTGTTGTGGTGCTTAGGTGTAAAGGTGTTTCCAGTGATACAGTCGCTGGACAGGTGCTGCGCTTAGATCAGTTGGAAGCATCAGGATGCAGCACCAGTTTAAGATGAGAACAAAAAGCCAGACAAAATGTCAGATTTTCCTTTTTAAAGCCTGAAAGTGTCCACGTCTTCAAAATAAGGGAGCTAATTAAAAACAGCGCATTCGTCACCATTGTTATATTCGTGCCAAAGTTCCTTTAGAAGGCTGGAGATAAGGACCACATGACTAAGTGGATCGGTTCTGGGATGGGAGTAAGTCTAGGATTTCTCGATTCCTATTGGTTTGGAGCCCGGGTCTTGACACGCAGACAAAGGAACCTCCTGCCATATAAATAGGACTGATTAGACTTTATTATTTTAGCATCACGGCAGCAGGTTTCTGCTAAGTTTGGAGTTACTCTAGTCATCACAACTGCATGCCTGCTCTTTGTAGGTAATAACCAAGGCTTTGCAGCACAAGGAGTCTGCATGTCTAGTCTGTAGACATGCTCAGCTTTGTGGATAATCGGATTGTGTTACTGCTTGCAGTAGCTTCATACCTAGCAACATGCCAATGTAAGTTTATATATCCTTTTTTGTTTCTTTCTTATCAAGTATGTGAAGCTGCTTTTTTTGGACTCTGAACTGATGTAGATTCTGCTAAGAACGTTAGGTCTAAGTTGGTAAATGCTACCAAAATGGATAAATCTATCTGGACAGTTTAAAGTACTTGTACTCGTTTTACATGTGAAGGATCTGGTCCATATCCTTTATGACTATGATTGTTTAGGTTTTACTTATTATTAAAAAGATTCAAGATATCATGCTATTCACACATTGGCAAGTTTGCTAGTTGTTAGGACTCACGGTAGAATGCAATAAACAAGGATAACACTATTCAACATTTATTCTGTTGTCTATTCTCCAACTTTTAACATAGAACTGTGGATGCAATAAAGAAATGTGTTTCTAAAATGATGGACAATAAGCAAAATAATCTCTACAACTCCAAAAGAGATTTTGTTGAAAAACAAAAACAAACCAAAAAAACTCTTTGTTCTAGTGATGGTAAACTTTTGGGCGTTGTACAAATAGCTATACAGCGACTCGCGAGACGTTTATTATAGAGAGGTTGAAATATGCCCCCTGGTGGCTTTTAAAAGATTTGCGCGGTAACTC
Organism: Polyodon spathula; assembly: GCF_017654505.1. Classification (NCBI taxonomy): domain Eukaryota; kingdom Metazoa; phylum Chordata; class Actinopteri; order Acipenseriformes; family Polyodontidae; genus Polyodon; species Polyodon spathula. The sequence goes on from NC_054537.1 coordinate 86,736,631, forward strand.
AAAGTTGTGACCAGGCCAAGCTATTGTGTTATGGCACATATCCCAGGAACTTCACACACACACGATAAACGGAAAATCTAAATAATTTTTTGTTTACATTAAGATTTGAATTTAACTTGCCAAAAACCACAAACTTAAAAGCATTAAAGTAACTACATTAAACAATAGTTTTATTCATGTTTAGAGGCATGGCCTAAACTAGTTCAATATCTAAGTTTAATTATTATTATTTCTTTTTTAATTTACTTTTTTTTTTTTTTTTGCAGTTAACAAAATTTAATATACTGGTAGTTGACGTGTATGAGAGAAAGACGCCCCCTGGTGGACCTGCCATGAACTGATGCATTTCAATAGAGTGGGAGAACAAATTAAGCCTAACTTCTTAATTGAGCAGTTACCTGTTTATTCTTTAAATCTGTATCAGTCTGTTATATTCTAAATGTACTCTAAATTATTCTGAATCAATATGTGTCCTGTATACTATTTAATATCATGGTCATCGATAATGTTAATGCATACATTAAATCAAAATACTTCAAATTCAGGTATTTTTGAGACCTAGTTTGAGGTCACTGACGTTAGGTTTGCATTAAGGTTACAGTTGGGTTTAGGTACAAGAGTTAAGGACGAAGTTACTTGAATAGATATTGTAGATATGAATGTGGTGATTTGAATTGTATTTCCTATCAATAAATTGAGGGTTTTTTTTAGATATGAAGGTGGTCTAAATCACACCTGAGCAAGGCCAAGTGCTGGCAAAATGGCAATGGAGGCCCATACATTCCAATTTGAGAGGCTTTCAGCAATGAATTATTATAGTTAAGTTATAAATACATTCTCAATATAAGTCAATATAAGTTATTGACTATTTAAAATTTTGCAAATTCAAGATAGATACATAAAAAAAAGAATGTTCGTGAACAGTCAGATGGTACATGGTTTCAAAACAGCAATTTGCAGAGCCAAATTCCCCAGTTTATTCTTGAGCCCACACTTCTAAATGATAGCCTAGGTCTTACTAATTCCTTCCACAAGCTATCTTCTTATTATTTTGACCATGCAGTGGTTAGACAAATGGCAGTGCCTTCTAGTGATCATTATGTGGTGCATCTCTTCATAGCTCATCACTTTTAAATTGTATAAAAAAAAATTCTGAACTGAGTTTGCAAGAACTATTTTACTAAATTAGTGTAAAAGGTTTAGATGAATAACTTAATTTAGTGCATTTAAAATCATACATTAAATCACTGTTGTAGTTATATAGTTTCAAATTATTCAACAGTTTAATATGGAAATATATTTAAAATCATTTCATCACTACTGGATGCTTTCAGTATGCAATGAAGTATTTCCTAAATATATAATCATATTTGATAGAAACCAGGCCTTCTTCATTGAAGTTATTCACTTGATGGCTTTTCATGTCTTATTTGTAAGACATAATTTTAAGATCACTGCAAAAGGAACCCAACATGCAATACTGTAACTTTTATTATTATTATTATTATTATTATTATTATTATTATTATTATTATTATTATTATTATTATTATTATTAGACAGTAATATTTAATTCCAGGTTTTAAAATAGTCATAAAGGAAACATGACCATTGAAGAATAATGTCGACTTAATTATGATACAGGAGATAATACTAAACTATAAATGCTATTATCTTCAGCATGGAAACGCATTATTTAAACAACTGCTTTTGTTCCATTGCAATGATTACAACAGTTTGTTTTATTCAAATCTTTCATTTCAACCACTAACTACATATTTTCTTTTTTTTTGTTCTTCTTCTTGCTTTCTCTTAATACAGACACACAGGTTAGTAAAATAAAATATTTGATCATTCTTTATCTGCAGAGATGAATTTTACCTTTTCTGATACATTTACTTCTGTTTCTGCTTATCAGTCAGTGCAAGGCTGCATGTCCTGGCATTAATCTTCCGGGCTGTTCTTCTATTGGCGATCGCCTCTTATATTAAAACAGGCATCAGCCCGATAGGGCATTATATTCTATTGCTAGAAGTCTCTGATTTCAATTGGTTTGGGGGAATATCAGTATCCCAAAGGGGCTGGACATTTCTGGAGGCAAACCTTTAAAATAAGGTGGAAATTAAATTGATAAAGGCATTTGCCTTACATACAAAGGACCCAAAGAAGACTATGCATGCAATCAGGTTAGATGTCATTTTTACATTCTTTCTGTAAAATGTGACGTGTATGTTTAGTAAGAGTTTGTGGACTGGCTAAATAGTAGATATAGAACTATTTTTTTAATCTTTCTTGTTATATTGTATAACGTGATTTCAGCCATGTCCAGTTATTTTTTTCATTGATTATAATGTGTATATTGATACTACTTTATAATATGTGACAATATTTCCAGTATAGTTCAATTTATTACTAAAATGATCATTTCTATTGAAGTAATCATGAATTCATGATATGAGTTTAATAATAACAGCCTCAGCCTTTTGTTATGAAGAGCCACTCATTGTAAAGTGTGTCTAATATATTCATGGATTAATAAATCAGCATCTACAGTACTGCTAGATAATAACATTGCATTCGCTTTTGCTTCCCATTATAGAATCTTGAAGGACCAAAGGTGAGCAGTATTTATTTGACTCTGTGGTGGACATTTAGATTACTTTAAAAGATAATTATGCATCTGTGGCCTGGAATGAGTTTATTTATTTATTTATTTATTTTTTTTTTTTTTAATGTAATCAATGGTAGCATATACACAGATAGAAGGCCCAGCAAAGTCAATTGTTCAATTCAGATTGTTATGGTGGTCATCAATAAAAAATAATCCTATACTATAAATATGGAGAGAGTTATTTTAGTAATAGCTTTAACACTATTGCATTTGAATTGGTTAATAATGTGTATGAGATGTTTGTGTGATATTAACTTCTAAACGTCTATATTAAGTAGAAACACATTCACTTGTATGTTGCGCATGTAAGAATATATGTAAAGCCTAAGTAAGGTTTTACAGAATATATACTTGCAAGATAACCAGTGGACTATATTGCATCTGTGTTTATTATTATTATTATTATTATTATTATTATTATTATTATTATTATTATTATTATTATTATTATTATTCTTTTATAAAATATCATGTTTTTTTCCTCTTCAGGGTCCCCGGGGAGACAAAGGCCCCATGGGAGATAGGGTACGGAATTATAATTTTTTGTTTAGCTGCCTTTTCAAGTACTTTAAAAACTGTTGTTTCCAATACTCAGTCCTAGGCTTATTATATTTATGTAAGTTCCATCTGTCATACATTATGTTTGCTATTTTAATGGAAAAAATGCTGTTGTCTGACATTTTTACAAATACCCACAAGTTAAAATGGCAGTGTGGCCAACAAGTTTCCATACAGGGGAAATTCCTGTGAAATGAATGAGCACTGAGGAACAATTTGGGGGGGGGGGGGGGGGGGGTTCCCTCCAAGTTTGCACATGTTTGTTTCACAGGAATTCACTTCAGCATGGACACTGGGGGGTTCACTTAAAACAAACACATTACCACAGAGCAGGTCAAAGCATGGGCACTGAGCAGGTCAAAGCATGGGCACTGAGCGGTCAAAGCATGGGCACTGAGCGGTCAAAGCATGGGCACTGAGCGGGTCAAAGCATGGGCACTGAGCGGGTCAAAGCATGGGCACTGAGCCGGTCAAAGCATGGGCACTGAGCGTTCAAAGCATGGGCACTGAGCGGTCAAAGCATGGGCACTGAGTGGGTCAAAGCATGGGCACTGATAGGGTCAGAGCATGGGCACTGAGCCGATCAAAGCATGGGCACTGAGCGGGTCAAAGCATGGGCACTGAGCCGGTCAAAGCATGGGCACTGAGCGGGTCAAAGCATGGGCACTGAGCGGGTCAAAGCATGGGCACTGAGCGGGTCAAAGCATGGGCACTGAGCAGGTCAAAGCATGGGCACTGAGCGGTCAAAGCATGGGCACTGAGCAGGTCAAAGCATGGGCACTGAGCGGTCAAAGCATGGGCAGGTGTCCAGCCACACCCCCAGTAGCTTTCTTTAATGAAAACACAAGAGTCAGCTTCATTTAAGAAGCAAATACAACGGCTGCTACTACTACTACTACTATATTATTATTATTATTTATTATTTATTATTATTATTATTATTATTATTATTATTATTATTATTATTATTATTATTATTATTATTATTATTATTATTATTATTATTATTATTATTATTATTATTATTATTATTATTATTATTATTATTAATTATTTAATTATTAATAAAATTATTTAAAGTTTGTTTTATTTATTTTATTTGTTTCATTCTGAGTGTTTACTTTTTACTGCTAATATAAAACTTGTATTTAAGGTTAATTGTCTCTTTTAGGACTGGAGTTTATTACTACTTGACCTATACCTTTAGCAGCTCAAAAAGAGCCAATCAAAAATAACTGTAATAGCTCTGTGCAACAAAATAAAAAAAAAAAAACTGCTGCTGTCTGTTTTGTTATTTGGTACTTTTTAAAGCTGCTGTCCTATAGCAACTTCATAACTAAAGTTGAGCATTTTATTTATTTATGTATTTATTTATTTATTTATTTAATTATAAATGTATTTATGTATTTGTATCATTATTTCACATTGTTCTCAGGGTCCCCAAGGTCCGAACGGTAGAGATGGTGAACCTGGTACCCCTGGACTTCCAGGACCCCCTGGGCCCCCTGGCATTGGTGGAGTAAGTGCACAAAAAACACAGCTCAAATCAAAATTCTCCAAACTGACATATTTAAAATGACACGGCACTGATTGGGACAGATTTTGAGGCCTACATCAATATAAACTGCAGCAAATATATAGTCCTACGTAAGTCCTCTTACATCTCCTTGTATGTATACATCATCGCAGCCAACAAAATGGATGTCTGTTTGACTTATATAAAAATAGTTCTAGTAGATTGTTGCAGTTGTGTAGTCATCATCGTCTGTTTGCATTCCATTGCAGTTTCGTTTTCGAATATGACTTACAGAGATACATAGAAACAGTAAAGATAGAATGTCTGGAAGGTAAACAAAAAAAAACTGCTTTGATCAACTTAAAGCGATGTCAGTGCATACAAAGAGATGACATCACCTCCTCCACAAAAATTTTCCATTATTTAAATTTCCAGTGGATCCTGTACAGTTGTCATTCAAATTGCATTTGTAAATTTCCAGGATATATCTGACACAATAGTAAACCTCATATAGTCATATGAGCTATATAATCTAGCCTTATAAAAGTTTCCTGTGGTAAATGTGTTACCATGCTTACCATATTTATACTTTACTTCACTTTCTATGGTGTTCTCATGGTATTCCACTGTAAACATTTATAGGGGTAACCACTGCAAAGTTAATATTTATAAATCAAATAGTATCTTACTAAATAAATAGGGCATTGTTTTAATACTACCAAGGAAAAAAAAAATGTAAAACTTGTACTGAATTACTAAATGTAGTTTGAAATGTATCTCATCTTCCTGTTTCCAAAATACTCTTCTTTTTCCAGAACTTTGCTGCTCAGTTCAAAGCCCCTGACGCAGGTCCTGGACCCATGGTAAGCATGTGTGTGTGTGTGTGTGTGTGTGTGTGTGTGTGTGTGTGTGTGTGTGTGTGTGTGTGTGTGTGTGTGTGTGCGTGTGTGTGTGTGTGTGTGTGTGTGTGTGTGTGTGTGTGTGTGTGCGTGCGCATATATATATATATATATATATATATATATATATATATATATATATATATATATATATATATATATATATATATATCTGTGTGTTACTGTTTTAATTCAAACACGTATTATGACAAAAGATAGATATGGGTAATTATAATAAGCAAAATGCAGTAAACTTCTTATTGGAGACTTTGACAAGTTTTCTTTTTATGAGTAGAAGAAATAAGATACTTACAAAAAAAAGAAAACGCTATTAAATACAGTTTTGTTAAGTGCACTTAGCGGGTTGTCAAATTTTTGATTTGGTCCTAGCCTTAGTCTGAAAAGCAAATATTCAAATTCCCCTTTCAATTAAAACTACCTGGCCACCATATTATTCATTGATGATCCAAATCCACCATGAAGCAGCTTTCTTCCTTTTGGGAGAGGTGCTCTGTATTTGTAGACCTTTAGTACGACCAAAATGATGCATCTAATGTCAAATCATAGTGATTGAATTATTACACAAAATGCTTTTTTTTTTTTTTATACATCACTGATAGGGTACAGTTGAAAATGACCCTTCTCATTGCACATGTTGTCAAATGTATTTTCATGCAATTGTATGCAATTTTTTTACAGAAAGAAATACAATAGAGACTAATAAGCACTGTTTGATGTTTGGTTTTCATAATCTTTCTATAAAACAAGGAAAGAGACATCTTTCCTATCTAAACAGTGGCAGTGTTCAGATCTACTACTGTTTAGAATAATTGTTATCAACACACCCTTAACACTATTTCACAATGATATTATGTTGAATAATATTACAATAAGAAGCTTTTCCTGCAGGAATATAGGTCTCTTACCGCAATCCCAAATGCCTTATAATTAATAAACATGAACCCTTTTGTAATCTTCTGGCCATTATTGTAAATACACACTCTAAAAAGTCTTGTTTTGATATTGATAGGGTTTGATGGGACCAAGAGGCCCTCCAGGACCACCAGGACCTCCTGTAAGTCTGACTTATGTATTATTAGGACTTATACCTTTCAATTGCAAATACTGTTTGAATTAAAATTGCTATGACCAAAACAACTGACTGTTTTATTTTCTGTTAAATTAGGGGGCTCAAGGTTTCCAAGGACACCCTGGCGAGCCTGGTGAACCAGGACAGACTGTAAGGCCAGAGGCTGAGTTACTTTAGTTTTTTTTTTAAGGCTGCCAGATAGCATATTGACCTTCTGACCTAATTTTCTTTTTTTTCTTCCTTTTTTCTTTAAAAAATCAGGGCCCAGTAGGTGCTCGAGGCCCCCCAGGCCCCCCTGGGAAGGCTGGTGATGATGTAAGTAAAGAGTTCCTGCTCATATGTCCTACAAGAAAGATGTGGCTCATCTCCTTTACTTTTTGAAATGTACTGTCATCATTTTAATTTCACGGACAAAGAAAATTACTGTATGTTGTAGGTACAGACTCAGATACACTGTTAATATAACAGGATTCACGAGTTATAATCTTTGTCAACTGGTATATTACCATAATTAGGCCCATAAATAAATCAAAGGTATTTATCTTTCTTTGGTTTGCCAAGATTACATCTATTCTTTCTCTCATTGTATTTCATCGATTGTACTAGCTAATGCTCAAATTAACTGGATAACCTTAAAAGGAACATATATATACAGTAGAATTATACCTATACTGTATCAGTTGATCTATTTTTTTCTTCTTCATTTAGGTTATGATTAAGACAACATAAATGTAACGAATGCTGGGGCACCTTTGTTTATTTGAATGTCTCTCTTTGACAATAGGGTAACCCTGGCAGACCTGGCAAACCTGGTGATCGTGGAACTGTTGGTGCTCAAGTAAGAAGCATAATTGCATATTATACATTTGAACTATAGTATAACAGAGTGGCCCAGGCAGACATACAGTGAGTCAACCATAAGACAGAATGATTTTTTGCTGTTGTACCACTGCTTCATAGTAAACTTGTAACCACAAAGCTTTGCAAAAGGAAAAAGTTAGGTTAGTCCGTTTTTGTATTTAATATTATTACATAGAAGTTGGTACTTGTATAATGTTGGTTCTTGTTTATTAAGTTACAAATTAATGAGATATGAAGGTGCTTTATTGCTTAGCAACATTGATATTCAATAACCTGTTTCAACCTTCAATAGGGTGCTCGTGGATTCCCTGGAACCCCTGGTCTTCCAGGAATGAAGGGACACAGAGTAAGTATCATTCTACCTACTTTTCTTTAAAATGTTAAACTTTCCCATTTCAGGACATACTGCAGGGACATAGAGGTAGCAGCCAGCTGGATGAAATATGAGCGGTAGATCAACAGACTGATAAAGAGCAATAGTTTAGCTTTGATAGGACTGATTCTTTAATAAAATACCAAATAGGGATTCACAACTGTAGTACATGTTTAATCCCTAATCCTAACCAGGGTCTTACAAAAGATATGTGAACGAATTCACTGAAAACAAATATGGTCCACTTATCCACACTAGTTTAATTTTGGTTAACCGCTGTAGCCTCACTTTCTTCTTGTTCATGGGATCTTTTGGTCCTGGGTGACATGTTTTCAAAGCCACGTACGCAATGTTCACATATTATATTGCTCACAAGACTTTTACATGAAACAATAATGTCAAGTGTAGTTTATTGTATCTGCACACAATGTCATACCATCAAATGGTCCTTACTATTCAATCTGCTGGCAATGTCAAACAACAACTTAACCCACGTGTGTCGAGATTTTACTATTAGTTTAAATAAAAAGGAAATATTTTAAATTATGACTGAAGATAGAATAATGGAATAAGGTTTTTTCTTTTTTTTTTAATTCAGCTCAAGTTTGGTCAACAACCTGAAATATCAAGAAACTTCACCATTTAATTTGGTGGTTTATTTTGACATTATTAATTTTGAACTCCCTTTTATATTAGAAAAAAAGACTGGGATGTAACCTAACACATCTAGGTTCTATACAATGTGAGCTTTTCCCTCAATTTCCTTATTGTTCTTATACAGGGCTACACTGGTCTAGATGGACGTAAGGGTGAGCCTGGAGCAGCTGGCATTAAGGTAATGATAACAGCATAATATTGAAAAATAACAAGCAGTTTAAACAATACTACGATACATACTACAAGAGGTGTGACTTTCCATAGAGCTTCAAATATATTGTTTACTTCCTTGCCAAAACAAGACCACTAATTATTAAGTTGATCTGTCATATACACTAGTATATTTTAAAGCTCCTAGATCATACCAGTGACGCTGGAATGACTCTTTCACAATGCCAATGCCCATTATGACTGGACAGCGTGCTATGCCTAATAGGAATTCTAACAATGACTCCCGCAACCATTAGTCAGATGACACTTTAAGTATCTGTCATTATACTGTACAATTATACAGTTGATAGATTGTTGATAGACTGCTGGTTTCATTTGGAGTTTTGATATATATATATATATATATCCTCTTCTTTCCACACAGGGTGAAACAGGCGCTCGGGGAGAGAATGGATCCCCAGGACTGGCGGTAAGTGACCTAAATCCCTTTACAATGTTACAAGACAAAAATATATATATCTATATATATATATATTATATATATATATATATATATATATATATATATATATATATATATTTTTTTTTTTTTTTTTTTTTTTTACAAGCCACAACTTATTAATTTTATTGAACGATAGGGCCCAATTAAAAAGTGAGACTGACATCTTAAAAAAGAACCCATTAGTACTTCTTGAACAGGGCCCATAATCTAAAGGCATGGGGCATATTTAAAAATATATATCCACATCAACAAGCATTTATATTATTCCATGGTTCACCATAGCAGCATACAAGTTTACATGGTGTTGATTTCTGCACTGTCACCCTAAGAAGCTGTATCTTTTTAAGCAGAAACCATTTGTGTTGCTGTTCACTGAGGATTATTTGTTAGCTCATGGGAGTCGTTCTTTTTTCCTCCCAGGGCTCTCGTGGTATGTCAGGTGAAAGAGGTCGTGCTGGCTCTGCTGGTCCAGCTGGTGATCGGGGCAGTGATGGGAATGCCGGTCCAACTGGCCCTGCTGTAAGTACCAAGTACATACTGTATTGCTTTATAAGATTACAGGACTTTTTTTTGTTTGTTTGTTTTCCTCCTGGGTTAGCAACGGCAGTCATGTAGAAATGATGGTAATATTCCATGTTAAAATATCTAAAGCACATAATTAGGCTGCCTTATTCGATCATATAAAAAAATGATATATGATATAGAATACTATTACCCAAGTATAGCGTGCACTTTGTCCATGTGGTAGAATATGTAGTAATACTGAAAGAAACAGTACAATTCAATTGAAAAAGACATTGGCAAGACCTGTGCAAAACCTGTACATAACACTCGCATAAATTCCCCAAAAAAGGTGCAGGCTCTACTTCGAGAGTTACAGTTCTTTTTAATTGATGTTAATAATCTATTGAAAATAATTGCTATTGTGGCGCCACGCTGAGTGAAGATAGTTGTTTTTCACTAGGATTGGCATTGAGGCAACTGAGAGTTTTCATACGTGAGGGACAAAGATAGTGAACCCATGTTACATTTGTTAAATTTGTAATGTAGATAAATAGGTAAAAGTATAATAAAATATAGTTATGTTTAAAGTTATTGATAATATAGGTAAAGGCAATATGAGTTCACACACATATTAAGTTAATCCTATTCATAAAACCGATAGTCTGTCCTGGTTAAAAAAAGCATCTAGATTATCCCAATGGCAGTCTATGTCATAACACTATACAATCTAGAACTCAACAGAAGGACACTACATTGAAATGCACGCTTTTCATTTTGCAGGGTCCTATAGGCCCAGCTGGTGCTCCAGGTTTCCCTGGTTCTCCTGGTCCAAAGGTATGTATTACAGATTTCTGGTTTTACTTTTCAAAACTCCTCAATAAAAGATTCAGTTCCAGATTGGTGTCTTATAATGTTTTTTTTTTTTTTCAAAATTGACGATTAATATTGACGTTTATTTAAGAAAGAATAGAGCGTTTTTTTTTCCATCTTTATTTTTCAAATCAAGAGAAGAGAATGGGTGAAACTGACCTTAATGCCACTGAGAAACATCTAATTTATAGAAATGCCTTTATTATATTCAACATGCAACAAAACCATGGTTACCAACATAAAAAGATCCTAAACAACTTAAAAAAATTGTCTCAAATAAACCGTAGTAAACACAGCATATGAAAGTGTATTACACATACTTTTATAGGATACATTTACGAGTAAAAATAATATGCACAGAACAAAGCATTCGATAGTTGAACGGAACTATTCAGAGCCTCTGAACACAGTCATGGTGAGGCTGCGGAGACTTCAGCCATCTGACAGGGTATTGTGCACAATACTCATTAAATGTTTTCCTCTTACGCCCCATTTTCAAATCAAACTAGTAACTATCACGGCATATACCTAAAGCAAAAGTTTACCTAGACCTTAACCCACTAATTTCAAAATAGGCGCTTTGAATGACAGGCGCATGACTGGCAAATGAACGTTCATAGTCAGTGCAGGTCTTGGTATTTGACAGTCATTTAAATGAATGACAGCATTCTAGTACTGCTTCAGTCAACGAGATCTGTCAGAAACTATAGGAGCCTACTAAGGGACCAATGAGATGACTGACAGCGACCCCTAGCTATTCAGAGTGTAACGGAGACGGGATGATTTTTAAATTATTATTTTTGGCAAGAAAATAAAAAATAGCGAGTGGTTTTACCAACGTTTATCCTATGTAAATTTACTTCAGTCTAACTCATATCTTTTGGGAATTCGACGGTTGACAATCTTTGCCTATTAAAATCGAAAAGCAAGCCTAATTATAATGATTAGCCCAGTTAACTGATGACAGGTTTCCATGCAGCACGAAAAGAATCTGTAAAACTCAATCGTAACTTGTTTTAATATCATTCTGGGACTGCCATCTGCAGTCTACAGTCTAACCGGAAGTTTCACTAAGGTCAAAGTTTCGTATAATTGTCAGTTCAAAATTATTCACCTACATTCTATGTTTTCCTTGTTGTATAATTAATTCAGTCTTCCAATCTACATAAAAGCAGTTTTTTTGTTCTGCAAACCGTCATTTAAAATCTTTGATTTGAACACAAATATGGTGTGGTGGGACTGGGGTGGAATGATATATTTCACACTTGTGCTGTTAAGAGTCCCAGGTCAGATCACTTTGATGAAAACAAAAATAATCAATATCAAAAGGCTTTAAACTTAATATCAGTAGTTTATTCAATGTTTACATTTTGAAACATTGCCTAAATCAATGGTTACAGACACACCCCCTGAGGTAGTCATCTTTAGGTACATCGGGGAGAATATTCCATTGATCTAAAGGTGACAGGCGTAAATACCACCATTATTAAGAGACACAAACACTCTAAAGAGAATCGCGTGTGCTTAGTTGACAGTGTTTTGTGTGTACTATTCCTCTGGTAAACTATAGTTTCTACCATTATATATTTGGTATAAGCTTTGGTTCTTCCTCCTTTCTTGGGTTAGGGTTATTCTTAGATTATGTTCTTGTTGGTTTGGTTTAGCTCTGTTTTTACCTCTTCTTGTTCTGTTTTATTTAGGGTGAGGTCGGCCCTGGTGGGCCTAATGGCCCAACTGGTGCTCAGGGTGCAAGAGGTGAGCCAGGTCCTCCTGGTGCTGTCGGCCCTGTGGGTCCTATTGTAAGTATCCCAGCCACTATGACCGGTAAACAGGAGTTTGTCATTTGGTTAATACAAGCAAATCTCTCTTACAATTTGAATTTATTTGATCTCCTAGGGAAACCCTGGTAACAACGGTCTCAATGGTCCTAAAGGTGCTGCTGTAAGTATACTAAGTTGTCTAAGTGATTTACTTATTGTTTGTTTTTGTTTTGTTTTTATTTCATTTGTTTTGTTGTTCTAGTTTTAGTGTTACCCTGTTGTTATGCATATTTCCCTGACATCTCTTCACATAGCCCTCAGACATCCCATCCCAAATTTCACAGCAAATGGCATATGACAAAATACCTTATTTCAGTTGTAGATAGATATGTAAAACAAAACTGCCAAAGTGGCCTTCAACCAAAGTTTTATAAAACTGTTGTAGAGTTTTAAAAGATCAAGCTGTGACATTTTGAAGGAGAATAACAGGCGTATTATGAAAATTGTAATTAAAGTCAGATTCAAGTGAGATTTACAACATGGCCAACTATGTGGTTATATACATTCGATCCATTTGTAAATGGGATGAACCTGTTCTTTTCCCATAGGGTCTCCCTGGTGTTGCTGGTGCTCCTGGTTTCCCCGGCCCCAGAGGTGGCCCGGGACCTCAGGGACCTGCCGGTGCTGCTGGGCCCAGAGGCAACAGTGTGAGTATTCAGTAAAAAGACAATGAGTTATCCAATATAGAAAAGTGCTGTTCTGCAAATTTTGAATGCCCACGGTATGGTATTTATCTCAAAGGCAAAAAAGAAATTGCATTTCTGGAGCTGTGGCAATTCAAATCCTGTTAATTTATTTATAGTTTCTATATGTTCTGTTCAAGATATTTTCATATAGTAGTTTACAGTAATATGTTTTTTAGTAGTAGATAATTAAATATGTATATGTTGTATTCATGTTTTTAATTCAGTGAGTTAAATATTTCTGTTTTTCTCACTCTAGGGTGATCCTGGCCCTTCTGGTCCCAAGGGTGATACTGGTTCCAAGGGTCCACCTGTAAGTATTCTCCTTCAAATGTAATTTCTGTATTTTTGGTGGAATTCTAGATCCCCATACTGCAATGATGTTTCTGCTTCCCATACAGGGTAACACAGGTCCCCAAGGTCAACAGGGCCCTGCTGGTGAGGAAGGAAAGAGAGGCTCAACTGGTGAGGCAGGCCCACCTGGCCCAGCTGGCAACCGAGGAGGAAGAGTAAGCATTTCAGCTGGAACCAAACCATTTGACAAACATGAGGCTTTATTCAGAGGCACTTTATTTTAGGGGTCAAAACAAGCTTACTAACACACTGACACATGTTCTTCCTTTTTATTGTTTGGATTTAGTTCAAATATAATAAGCTATTTATAAACTAATTAAAAAAAAAAAAAGGTTAAACTTAAAATGTTCAGGAAAATCATTTTTTTTGCTAATTTGTGACAAGGGTAAACACTCTGAGCAACCTGTGGGTTGTCAAAGGTTTGGGTTCTCTTGTTTTATTAAGTATTTTCTTACTCAAATTAACTTGAGTTTGTTTCCTGTAAGACAACATTGGTTACTTAATTTCTGATATCTTTATTACATCAGATTGAGCTGGTATTAATCATTTTCAACAAGATACTATAGCAAGATGAAATATATAAATCATTTTTTAAAGATTTAATTAATTTAGAAATTCAAGTGTGAGATTTTTTTTTTTTTAATCCTGACTTTTAGTCAGTTGCTCAATGTGTAACAGTAGTTTAGTCCCAACAAACAGTACACATAGATGAGAGCCTTTTATTGGCTGAAAATGTGGATCACTGTATATATATTTAATATATTTAAACATGTTATTTTCTCTATTTTCAACAGGGTGTTCCTGGAACTCGCGGTCTCCCTGGACCTGATGGTAGAGGAGGCCCAGTGGTAAGTCTGCTTATTGAGTAAAACAAACAAAACATACACGTTATGTGCATGCCGAGAGGGCGTAACATGCGCAGCATGCAGTTTCCTACAAGGCAATAGAAACCTTCCTTGTGAGAACACATTGACTAACAACTTCTGCTATTTTATGGAGTTTAACTCTTAAGGCCAACTGCCTTTTTCAGAAGATAATCACCACTGTTACTAGTGTAACTTTAACTAAGACAGAGACCCTTGGGATACATATATATAGTCTGACCTTTATACTGCGGAACAGGTTATTAGGCAGTATGGTCATGGCTCCCATTTGCCCCATGATGCAATTACAATAACACTAGTATTATCGTTATAAGGCAGAACAGAAACAGCACAGTCTCTTAACTATGGCTCCCAACTACAGCGTTATCAAGGGGGAGCACTGTAGCAGTATTGGGGAAAAGTAATGAAGGAGGAGAAAGGGAGAGGGTGCTTATAGGATGGGATGTTGTTGTAATTTCATTGATTGTTCTTGCAAACATCTTATGCAAGTGTGTCTCTATTGGGTGTCCATATAGACACAGTATAATTGAAATGTGTATTTGTGATATATTAATATATTGATGGCGTTTTTTGTCTTTAGGGTGCCCCTGGCAGTCATGGTGCCACTGGAGCACCTGGTGTAACAGGTCCTCCTGGTGATGCTGGCCGCCCTGGTGAACCTGGTCTCCCTGGCTCAAGAGTAAGTCCTGAGTCCTTTCAGGGTCAGGAAATGGACAGTGACAGGTGCCAGGCATGGTGGTAATTGGTGGCAGTAATTCCACAGGGTCATGAAGTTTAATTTGATCCCTGTAAGCCTTAAGCCTCGTATTGTAGTTTGTTTTTTCCATTGATTTGGGTAATAAGGTGCATTGTGTTTTGAGAAAGGTATGACTATCTGGTAAAGCTGTAGAAGTTAAAGGTACCATATGTCCACCTTATTTAGCCCATCAGACCAGTCAGAACTCCAATCCAACTACAACTATGCTGTCATAATGAAATACATGCTGACTGCAGTTGTAGGAACTGCATTTCAATATCATAATTCTATTTTAAGTATGTAAAGCACTTAATCTGCCTTTGTAGTTTATTCAGAGTTATTGCAGTTTTTTTTTTTAATGTTTTTTGATGAAAGCCTCTGAACTATCATTAGTCTGAACCCGGACTAATCCCAGTGGGTTTGGATTAGCGAAAGTCTTCAGTACATAGTACAGTGGCAGATGTCTATACAGGTACAAGGTTATCAAGAATAAGAAGAAGCAGGCTTCAGTAACTGCAGTTATAGTGATCCTTACTCAACTGGGATGTGCTTAACAGACTCAACAATGTTTACTTCCCATTATATCAAATGGTGGTCACCATATACAGCACAAAATGATTTTGTTACATAAACATATAACACACCACAATTCACACACATAGATATACATACGAGTGTGGAAGCCTTTCTTTTGTCTGCTATTTTTATAGCTTTTAACTTCTATACTTGCTGGATGTTTCAATACACTCACACAGTCAAACCACCAACAGGACACTAATAAACCTAGAATGCTATTTAGTAATACATTAATAGTAGGTAATATGCAGAGCCTGATGACAAAAATCTGAATCCATGTTTAAAGTCTATGTCATATTATGTTTAAAAGGTAAAATGACTGGCCTTCAGAGATGATAAGGTCTTCCACAGAAGCAATATCATACAGCAAAACATGGACAAAATAAATGTTCATAGCACAAAATGAAAAGCATTCTAGCAAGCTGGACTATTTAATTTATTCCAAAAATAATACACTAAAATGATGTGGTGTAAAAAACTGTATTACCTGTTTTTATTTCAGGGTTACCCTGGCAACTCTGGCAAGGCTGGACCTCCAGGAAAGGAAGGCCCCGCTGTAAGTATCTCTTCTTTAATTCTGATGTTTGATAGATAGATAGATAGATAGAGAGATAGATAGATAGATTGTACACATATTGTACAGTATATAGATACAAATGTAGGAGGACTATTGCCAATTAAAATATAAGCAGCTAAAAACAGATTTATTTTTCCCTCTTTAATATCTATGATATTGTGGAAACGTGATAGATTTAGTAATAGTTTGATTTTTGCTGTTATTCTTTGTAAGTGATGGTTTAAACTCCTGTGTTTAGGGTGTTAGCGGTCAAGATGGTCGATCTGGTGCCCCTGGTCCAGCTGGTCCGAGAGGTCAGCCCGGAAACATCGGGTTCCCCGGCCCCAAAGGCCCCAGTGTAAGTTAATAAGGAAGCTCATGATTAAGAAGGAATTCAGTGATGCGTTATCAACACATGTTCTGTCATAAAACTAAATATTAAATACAATCATTTAAAGTGTCCTGTTATAATCAGCCAAACAGTATTTTATTTGTTATATTTTTTCCTCTCCGTATTCTAACAAAGTCAAATATTACTAGTCAAATGATAAAGACTATACTCATGGGTAACACATAATAGAGGAACATGTACTACCCTCCAGCAGTTCACTTACTTAATGTGGAGTTGCCTTCAAAGATAAATTCTAGTCAACACCATAACTTGAATGAAATAACTTGAATGAAAAGTTCTGACACCTGTCTTTCTTGTTTGTTTTAGGGGCCGCCTGGCAAACCTGGTGAAAGAGGGCCTGCTGGTCCAGCTGGTGCAAGAGTAAGTTTCTGGTCTAGTATATAGTATTGAATGTCATGTAGCTAGTGCACCTTTTACTTATAGTGCATATTACTATCCACTACCCATTAAAATAATGAGCAACAGTTCAGGTCACAGGTTCATGGGCTCGACTATTCATTGGGCGACACTCTCCATAACCCAACTGTTAACTTTCTGTGAGGCTTAAGTTGACACTGATGTTGGTGAGCACTTTGTTTATCACATGTATCATTAGCTATGAGTCAGCATCACACCTTATATTGTGCAGTAATTAAATCAAAATAATTTCCTACATTTATGAATAGATTATATCCTCAACTACATGATAAAGATTCTTAAAAAAGAAACCAGATATAAATTGATTTCTTTTTACTTTTTTTTTTCTAACAAGGGAGCTCCTGGCCCTGATGGCAACACTGGTCCTCAAGGTATTCCCGGTGTTGCAGTAAGTATAACTATGAAAACAGAACATGCCACTCCCATGTCTACTAGTCTTAAGTAAAGTACTGAAAACTTCCTGATAATACAAGGTTCTTTGTAATTGTATTATGACAGTATATATTTAAGGGTACTGCTGTTAATAGTTTCTAAAGTTTAATGTATTCAGAATCCTAGTTTACATAGTATTGTTTTCTTTTTAGGGTAGCGCTGGAGAAAGAGGAGAACAAGGTCCCGCTGGTGCTCCTGGTTTCCAAGTAAGTTTTCTGAAACATGACACTGTTCTGATTACAGATGTTCATTATTGCCCTTATAAAACTTTTGGGACAGAATCATATCTAATTGTAATGGTTCCTGTTTTTGTTTTAGCAATATATATTGATTTTGACCCAGTAATTGGCCTTGACCATATAATGGGGGGGGGGGGGGGGGGGGGGGGGGTGTATTCTAGGATGCTGGATTGCAACCCCATTACTTATACTTCCAAAATGTTAGCAGTAGAATATTTTGATTCAGGTTCATTTTCCTGTGTTTTTGAACAGGGTCTTCCTGGTCCTGCTGGTCCTGTTGGTGAAGCTGGCAAAGTTGGTGACAGGGTAAGTAAACAGAACTGATGTTATGTAGAGTATAGATAAAGACACAAGAAAAATGTCAGACAATTATCAGTGAGTTATAAACTCCACAGTATTATAAACTAAAGAATGTTCATTTGTGTTTTTTATAGGGTATTGCTGGTGATGCTGGTTTACCAGGTCCTGCTGGTCTAAGAGTAAGTTGGTTTTCATTCTGTGAGAGTAACTCAGGTGTTTCATACACGTCCATACATAGAGGCTATCTCACCTTGCAAATCAAGTAATAATTACACATATTTGTCTTCTTCATACTTGTTAAAGAAAAACAGGTAAGTAAAACAAATAAAATAAGAAAGTAATATTTGTAATAGTATTGCAACTGCTTTTCAATGAAATAAATGAACACGAAACCTATGAAATAATGAAAAAAAACAAGAGTCTTATGTGTATGGCTGTAGGTTGATCCAAAACTTTACCTCCAATCCAGGTCAGCTGGTGTTTATTGATTTATAAGGTGAACAATATAATGTATTGGCTAATGTTTAACTCATCCATTGACACTCTTTCTAGAATCCTGGAGAAACATGACATGGGTGTGACACATGAAGAGGATGTAAACACACCATAGTATAAATGATGCATGCATGTGAAGTGTACACAAATATCGAGTTTTGTCTATCTATCTTTACAGGGTGAGCGTGGTAACCCAGGGCCAGCTGGTTCTCAGGGTCCTCAAGGTCCAGCGGGCCCACGTGGTCCTTCTGGTGCTCCTGGGACTGATGGCGGCAAGGTAAATAAATAGGACAGAGATTGTCTGGTAAAGAATAGACTGAGAATGCCAAGCAGCTTGTCAGTTCACAAAATATGTATGCTTGTCATTGGAGGCCTGCTTCTTCTCAGAAGAAGGAATGTTGGTATATAATTCTTAGGGAAGGTCCATACCCAACAGTATATTTGAGATCAAGCATTGTTTTATTTAGCTGTTGTCTCCAATAAAATAAACCTGATACCCAGGTCTTAATCTAAACTCCCTTATCTAAACATTGAATATATTTCTACATACAAGGTTTTATCTTGTCGTCCTAGTCACCCTACTCAACGTAACCTCGTAAATCCAGAGTCCACTATAGGCTCTGAATGTCTCTATATCAAAATTATATTCCTAATGTTGCTAGTTTAGAATAGTTTTACAAAGAATATAAATAGTATGTAAAGCATAAAATGTTTAACAATGGGAGAATTTACCCATACATTAACATTAGATGCCTTTGTTAAGGCATCCCAGGAGCTATTGGGCTTCTAGGGTTCAAATGGCCACAGAAAACCACAAAAGAAGCGCATAGACATGACTGGTCACTCTATCCTTTTGGGTACTGAGGACAGAAACAAAATGACGTGCACTATGCTTTTGCTAAGAGCACACATGGGCATGAAGTTTGTGTGTGACGTTGAATCTGATATCATGTAATACAGTATGTGTTGATTGTCTGCAGGGAGAGCCTGGCAATGTTGGTCCTGCCGGTGCTCCTGGTTACCAGGGTGCTTCTGGAATGCCAGGAGAACGTGGTACTGCTGGCATTCCTGGTGGCAAAGGTGAAAAGGTGAGTCAAGAAGAAATTTGGGTTATATTATAATGCTTTCACCTGAGTATTATATGACAAGTGTCAAATAGTAGTAGAGAACTCATCTAAAAGGATCATTGTTGACAGAACAGTATGTATACATTTCTTTAGGAATATAACTAAAATCTCTCTTAATTTCCTCAAATTAGGGCGAGACTGGTTCAAGGGGTCCCGAGGGCAACACTGGCAGAGATGGTGGACGTGTAAGTATATATTTTAAAACATGCTTTAAACTAAATTATTTGTCATAAATAAATAAATCCACAAACATATAATGAAAAAAGAAAGTTGTTAACGTGTTTATTGTATTTAAAATGTGGTTAGTTTTGGATTAAGCAGCCAATCCCTGGCTCAGTTTCACAAAGAAATTCATAAATGTACTGTAATGCGTTTGAAGAACTCAAGCTGACTATCACATTGGCTCATCATCTTCACATCTTGCTTACCCAGTTGCTATTGGATTGGCAAAACATATGTGTGGCCAAACAACACACATAAAAATGGTTTTGTGTGCTTTAGGGGGCCAATTAAAATACCTGAATGATTAGATATATAATGCAACGTTTCATTGCAAAGAGAAAGTGTGACCCCATTTACGTTATACTGTAGTTATGTGAACTTTTTGTCAGTATGGGTTTTATGCCCTTTTTTTGTTCACTTTTAGGGTGCTCCCGGACCAAGCGGCCCACCTGGACCTTCTGGTGCAACTGGTGACAAGGTAAAGCTTCACACCATCACCCTGTTTAACAAATGTCTCTCTAATCTGGATAAACCTTACTATACTAAATAAATAGACAGTCATGTTTACCTGCATGTGAACAGTTACAAGAAAATATCTAGCTTCAGATTAAGATCATAAAAGGGCATTACATCATACTGCAAAAATTAAGAATTAGAAATTAGGACAAGATAAATCAGATAATGATCATTTTCAATATTTTAAGTAATTGCACATTACTATTCATAACAGTAATGCATTGTTGATGACAAACAATCATTGAGTCTTCATCTTTTTCTTTATTTAAGGGTGAATCTGGTCCTAATGGTGCTGCTGGTCCTGCTGGTCCTCGTGGTCCCCCTGTAAGTATCAATAAGGCTTTTAAACATGAAACAAAACATCCACACACAGCAATGGCTGCTAACAATGCCTGTAAATAGCTTTTGTCATCTCGTTCAAACAACATTTTCCATTCAAGGTCTTGCTGACAGATTACTTATCTTCAGACTGTAGTTCAAATCCAGATCACTGCTAGTCAATATTCAAAGTGAGGAGCTGGTGTTAAACTCTGTCTGAATCTCATTCAACAACAACCTCAGTAATCTTTAGTAAGTCTGAAATGTATCTTCTGGTAGGGAGACATTAGCAGCCCAATATTGATTAACTTTGGGGGATTACCTTTTATCACTCCAAAGGTTATGGTACTGAGAAAGAAGAGTAGCAGGCTTTTCAACTCAAACCCACCCTAAGTCAGCTTAGCTACGGATGGCCAACTTTGGTCATGGTCATGCATGGCTTAAGCTAAGTGCATGATATTGCAAAGCCTGTCACTGTGCTTGCCTCTACCTCCACTGTAGATATCAGAGGTCAAACTCTTCCATTGTGTTCCCCTTCCCTTAAAAAAGCCCCTAATACATATAAATATCCTATTTGAATTAATAGTAGTTACCAATCCAATGATGTAAACAATGATGTGTTCTTTCTGCGGTAGGGTGAGCGTGGTGAAGTAGGACCTGCTGGTGCTCCAGGATTTGCTGGTCCTCCTGTAAGTATCACATCAATGAAAGCCCTTTCTGAAGCTCTTCTATATACTAATGTTTTGTTTTTTTACTCTTTGCTCAATCTAATGCCACTTTGTTTGCTTGCAGGGTGCTGATGGTCAACCTGGTGTAAGAGGAGAGAGAGGCCCAGGAGGAGCCAAAGGAGATGTTGGTCCCCAAGGCCCTACAGGACCGGCTGGAAGCTCCGGACCCGCTGTAAGTTCTTATGGATAACATTTTATAGAATATCAGAATTTCTTCTGGTGCTCTAATAGTACTACACTATAGTGCGGTAACTCTTAGGCCTCTTAAAATTGGAAGCATGCAGGCATGTACCATAATACAGACAACCCCACTCACCTCGACTGGGTAGTGGGCTAGTCCTTACTTTAAACAAGTCTAGATATGAAAACAACCAAAAAAATATTGTTATAGTCTAATGCCTTTCCCACAATATATTACTTCCTTTGTGTAGGGTCCTTCTGGTCCAGGTGGACCCCCTGGTCCCCGTGGTGATGTGGGTCCCACTGTAAGTATTGTCATTTCCCAGAATCATATTGTAATTTGTTAATAATTTGTTTGATGGATGGAGCCTATATTTATTTCCTCTGTTCTTTTACACTTTAGGGTATGACTGGTTTCCCTGGTAGTGCTGGTAGAGTTGGTGGCCCTGGCCCTGCTGTAAGTATTTCTGCAACAGTCGTCTAACCTACAGTGTTATTCTTGACAGGAAGTTTACTAAGATATTAGTTTTAATTCAGTGAGTAGCAGGTAGTGGATAATATGATGGTGCTATACACTGTATTTAATGTGTTATGCGTTGTTTTTTACAGTATATTGTGTATTATGCATTCTCTGTATTTAAGTATTATGAATTTTCTTGTTTTTACTGCATCTTGTAAAGTGCTTTGTGATGGTGGTCCACTATGAGAGGCACTATATAAAATAAAGAATGATTGATTGGTATGTTTTGCAATAGATTTTTTTTTTTTTTTTAATGAAAACGCTTAAAATGGCAACCAACTGCCTAGGCCAACTTAATGTTCTAGAGAACTTATGTAAACTGCAATACAGTGGACTGTGTAGATGTTTATAGCATTAAGAGTGAAAATATAACTTGCCTTAAAGATAAAAAAATGCATTTGATGATCCAAACTTAGCACTCAATGTGCAGTCAGCCGTATCACAAAACCACCACACAGTTTGGTACAACAATCAGTCACAATTCAGGACAGGATTCCTAATAGTCTCCTTAATTCTCACTCCTTTGCTTTGTAGGGTATTAGTGGCCCACCTGGTCCCCCTGGTAATGCTGGTAAGGATGGACCCAGAGGCCCCCGCGGTGATACCGGCCCAGCTGGCCGTCCCGGTGAACAAGGCATGGTTGGTCCTCTTGGTTTAGCTGGTGAAAAAGGCTCACCTGGTGAATCTGGTCCTCCCGTAAGTCAGTTTTAGTTTGTTTTTTTTCTCTCCCATTTGTCAAGAACACCACTAAATTCTAGTTTACGAATCAAGTTTTTGAAAAACAAAAAAGAGCGAATTACAATTTTAAAGAACTACTGATGGTTCAGTTTTTCCCTATTCATCACTATTGTTTGGGGGAAAAAAATGCAAGATAAACTGTGTGCACACAAATCCCCTGTAAAGAAAATGTGATGCTTCTTTCTCATAATTTGTTTGTTATGTCTGCAGGGTCCCCCTGGTATCTCAGGTCCTAGTGGTGTTCTCGGTTCCCCTGGTATTGTTGGTCTACCTGGCTCAAGAGGAGATCGTGGTCTCCCTGGTGGTGCAGGTAGCGTCGTAAGTATATGTTGCATTTTCACTTAAACAAATGGTTTGTGTAATATTGATTTTTATTCATTTGAATTCAATTTTGGCTTTCATTTTGTAATGTATATTTTCCCAATGGTCCCATTCACTGTAATTCAGTGAGAAACTAAATACCATGGCCTAGGTTGTCACATATCACTCGTGTGAAGGATGCAGTTTTAACACCCCAGGATACTGAAGCAATTGGGTGTTAGTAGTAATTTTAAGAGGTCATTAACATAGCTGTGAAAAAACTATGGAAAGAGAGAAAATTACCTCTATGTTGCACTTTTGTATTGACCCTGCTGTGTTTGGTTCTCTTTCATTTGTTATTTTGTGTTTCAGGGTGAGCCTGGTAAACTTGGTCCACCAGGTCCACAAGGCTCACGTGGTGCACCCGGTAATATGGGTGCTCCTGGTATGAACGGTGCACCAGGCGAGACAGGACGTGATGTAAGTATAAGAGCATGTTCTTTTAATGTGAGGCAGATCAAACCATTACATTGCAGATTTAATATTTATTTGCATTTTGAAACACTGATTGTTCTTAGTTCACTTGAAGCAAACATCAGTAGTCTAAATAGGGTTACAATTAAATTGTGGTGGTTTTTATGGGTGCGTGTGTGTATACAGACCATATGTATGGAGTATAAATGGGGAATTGGTTGTGATTTAAACCTTTCTCTTCATCATCAGTATTGTTTTCCGTAGATTGTAGTGAGAGTTTATATCACCTTCTCATGGTCTATTACTGTAATTGCCCTGTTTTTTTTATTTTTTTTTATTTATTTTTTTTGAGATTGAACTTATGTTAGGCATTTGCCTTGTTTTTCAAGATCAGTTTTAAAAAGAAAAGGCAAATCCAAATTGCGTAAGATATGTTAAGAACAAGAAACATTATCCTAGTGCTAATTGTCGTACCAATTAAATGAGCTGGGTTATTTTCTAAAACATGACCAATATGAAAATTATCTTATTAGCTTAAGATCACATAACATGAAGATGTTCTTACTGTAATCATATCTTTAACAAAGAGCGTATGCGTGCTTAACAGGGACACCCTGGTAATGATGGTCCACCTGGCCGTAACGGTGCCCCTGGCTTCAAGGTAAGCATTTTCAGTTAATTGAAATATTTAATATCATGCATAAATAAGAAGTTGTATTGTCTCTAGGACAGTCGATATAACAAGTGCGTATTCCCTCTCCTCGTCACCAGGGAGATCGTGGTGAGGGCGGACCCGCTGGCGCTGCTGGCGCATCTGGAGCTCCTGGTGCTCCCGGACCGGCTGGTCCAGCTGGTAGACCAGGAAACCGTGGAGAATCTGTATGTATCATTCCCTGCTTTGTGTTTACAGGACACCTACTGGCAAGACTTGTCACTTGTGCCTCATTTTGACCAACTATTAATGGTTGAAAAATTAAGTCTGTCATGTATTTTGTTTTATAATAGGGTGATGAGAAACAATTAATTCCTAACCAAAACCCAAAATCCAAAAAGTAAAAGTAATCCCAATAATGACGCCTGGAGCGATATCTACACGTGTCTGAGTAGATGTCTCATATAAACAACTATGTTATCTCTTGTAAGGTACCACCAGTTTGTAAAGAAACTAATATTGTGGTTTATAATTTATAATGATTCATGTCCAAACAGTAATTAAGAATTTAACATAGATCCTTTATTTATTCCAATATTCAAGAGTTACACACAGTATCTTTATACAAAATAATTTAGCACTAGTTATTACAGAGGTAAAGGTAGAGCTCAATTACCTACCCATCTGAGCAGGCACCTTCAAGGTCACCGGAAGGATTTGGTGCACATATCAAACAGTGTCTTGTGCCTATATTTATATGCCTTTATGAAGCTTTGAGCTGTAAGTTGACGGTTATTTCTAACATAGTAATTGTAGCCAACAGCAGCATTTCCTCTAGGAAGCAGGGCATGTGTTCTTGCGTTCAATCAAAGTGCACCCTCTTCAAACAGACAGAGGTGCTCTCACTTCTAATTTACATGTCAAACCGCAATTTGATTCCTATTCATAAACCCCCTCGTCTGCATTCTTAATATATAGTTGTTTGCTAAGCAGACACAATCTCTTTTCCCAATTTATATCTGTTAAATTCAGGTTCCATCAATAATATTAACCCTGCAAGTACCACACAGAAGACAGGAAACTATTTGGTTCCTTAGCTTTGACGGTTGCACAATACCAAACAAAATGGAAAAGCTTCCTCAATGGAACTCTTAAAGTAAGAGAGACTATTTCCTATTGTGCATGGGTGAGCTAATCCAAGATGATAACTCACAAATTTACCAGTTTAACCAGATTATTTTAAACACATAACGTGTGATAAATATACCTTACAATATGTCTTAAGTATAGGGGAATTACTTATTTCTTATTCTCCGTGATTAGAATCAGCCAGTAGTCATCCTTCCCTTGGACACAAAGCATAAACTTAAATCCCATTGGGGATTTCTTTCCTCACAGATCATTTCAGCATTGCCGATGCACAATCATTGTATTATCTGATGATCTTCCTCGAAAATTAATATAGGTCTTTTTTTATGCTGTTACTAGTGCATACTAGCTGACATACTGTAATGTTTTTTTATTGAAAGTGTCCATTGAAACAAGTTAAACTTTGCTTGACTGGCATGTTTCAGAAAATTGAAATATGGAAAATAAATGGGGTTTACAACTCCCATGTGAGTAGGATAATAATTTCCAATAAAAAAAGTGTATATATAAATACTAATGTCCTTTGTATTTGACTTGTTTTTATGCTTCTTATTTAGGGTCCCAGTGGAAGTCAAGGCCCCATTGGCCCCTCTGGTGCAAGAGGTGTTTCTGTAAGTATCCTGTCTTGGTTTTATACACAAAGCACAGTCCAACAAGATAACAGTTTTGTAAAAAAAAATCTTAATTTTCAAATGTTTTTATAATTGTATTTTTGTTTATTTAAATAAAACCCATTCATAATGCTGCAGTTAGTTTACTGTTCTGTAACATAGTGAGGGAGAAGATACTGCATGTAGTTCAGTGAAAGAAAAAAAATGTTTACACTGCATTTCCTTGCCTTGTCCATTATTTAAATAATAAACCTTTCTTTGTTTATTCTGTAGGGACCTCAAGGCCCACGTGGTGAGAAGGGTGTTGCTGGAGAGAAAGGTGAAAGAGGCATGAAGGGACTCAGAGGCCATACCGGTATGCAAGGTCTGCCTGGTCCTCCAGTAAGTACTCTTATTTTACAGCCCCATAAATTGTAATAGAAATAAACTTATAAAGAATGAACCAAAACAATCTGAGTTTCTGTCCCAAAGAAACCAAAACATGTCTTTACTGTGTTACCAGCAAGTAGTTTTAAAACTATTATTTGGTGTCAAAAGATGAAGCCTATACATACCACAGAAACCCTCCACCAGAGTTGGTTTCCACATTAAAACATAAGACCTCATGGCATCAATCAACTTCAAGGCCTCCACATCCCAACTATAATTCCTATGCTCTCTAGTGAAAATATGTTGAACACCCCACAAACACCTGTTTTATATCAGTGTTTTCTCAAGTTAAAATCATTTGATCTACACACTCAGCTTTATAGATTATTATTGTATTATAATGCTGTAATTCTTTTTACCTTAACAGGGTCCAAGTGGTGAACAAGGTTCTGCTGGTCAAACTGGTCCTTCTGGCCCAAGAGTAAGTAAACTCAAGTGAACACCACAACATATACAAGGTTAAGTAACTCATTTAAAAAATCAGTTTTAAAATCTTTTATTAAAGTAATTGTTCATATCATTGCTTTTAGGGTCCTGCTGGTCCATCTGGTCCACCTGGCAAGGATGGTCAACCTGGACACCCTGGTCCTATCGGCCAAGCCGGTTCTCGTGGTCCCAATGGCCAAAGTGGTCCAGTTGTGAGTATAAAGTTAATGTACCTTTCAAAGTCATGATCTAGTAGTGCTACAAGAACTGCTGCAGGTTTCAAAAATTAAAATAAAGTGTAATCATGTTACCAAATAACCTTACTGTTAGAAGAAAAAAAAAGCCCATTAGTCTCTAAGGTCTTAGAAAACATGTTATGCAAGGACTGGTACAAGGACTAGAAATTAATAGTAGTAAAAAAGGGGAAAATAACACAAATCTCTTCTCTTTAGGGCCCCCCTGGTTCTCCCGGACTTCCTGGTTTGCCTGGTATCGCTGGCGGTGGTTATGAAATTTCTGGATATGAGGGAGAATACAGAGCTGACCAGGCCACCCAAAAAGCCAAGGACTACGAAATTGGCGCCACCCTGAAGTCCCTGAACAACCAGATCAACAACCTTCTCACCCCAGAGGGCTCCAAGAAGAACCCAGCTCGTACCTGTCGTGACATTAGACTCAGCCACCCAGAATGGAGCAGCGGTATGTTTTTGACCAACTTTTCTTTATAGAGGTAGAAACCTGCTGTAGACAACCTTGCTTGGTTCAGGAGGGCAGTGGTCTCCTGTTACTAGTGGTCTTCTACAGCTTTGGATCAATGTAGTTGACTGAACCCGTTCTGAAAGCAACTGGTCTCCTACAAAAACTTGCTCAATTCGATGGCACAAATATTTCTAAAGTAGCCTTTCATTACCAACAGTTTATTAACCTAAAAAGTCAGTGTACCAGAAATCTCTATGCTGCATCTACTAGTATTGTCTTAGAGAGGGCAGGGGTTTGATGGCCACAATGGATGATCATACCTAGTATCACAGGCTCACTTGAGTAAGAATAACAGAAAAGAGAGCACATTATATCTGGATCTCTTTTATAAGTGGTGCAATCAAGTATATATCAATACTGACCTGGCTTTGGTATCTTCTCCAGGGCATTACTGGATTGACCCCAACCAGGGCTGCATCATGGATGCCATCAAGGTTCACTGTGACTTCAGCACTGGAGAGACCTGCATCTACCCCAACCCTGCAAGCATCCCACGCAAGAACTGGTACAGAAATGCCAAGGACAAGAAGCACACATGGTTTGGAGAAACTATCAATGGAGGCACTCAGGTACAGCTTTAATAAACCAAATATTTTCCCCAGCACACCCTTAGTACCTTAAAAAAAAATGCTCAAGTAATTTATTTTAGGTGAGAAAAACAGACTCATAGATGCAATGGGTTGTATTTATAAAGCTTTATTTTTTTTCAGTATTTACATTGAATTCCTATGCATTTGACAACATGCCTATTCGTCAATTCTCTGTGTGTTCTTTGTCTGTTGTCTGAGTTTTGTCTGTTCCATTTTGCAGTGTATATCTGTAGCTTTGGAGCTGCATAGACCGAAACACATATTATCTTTGGAGTTTTTACTCCTTATCATAGAAAAAGTAATATACAAGATGAAAGTCTGCCTACAGGATGTATTAATATTAAACAGTTTTAAAACACGACCATCACATTTGTAGCAGACAGCTGATACACAGAAATAAAGATGAAAACCAGGTACATCAATACATACATTTTAATTGGGGTTCTCTTTTTTTCTAGTTTGAATACAATGACGAAAGCATGACTCCTCAGACCATGGCCACCCAGCTTGCTTTCATGCGCCTGCTCGCCAACCAGGCCTCTCAGAACATCACCTACCACTGCAAGAACAGCATTGCTTACATGGATGCTGAAGCCGGCAACCTGAAGAAGGCTGTCCTGCTGCAAGGCTCCAATGATGTTGAGCTCAGAGCTGAGGGTAACAGCCGCTTTACATTCAGCGTGCTGGAGGATGACTGCACTGTAAGTTACACATGATTAATTTTTTTAAAAAATAAAAAAGTATAGTAATCACCTATCCTATATTCCAAGCTATACCGAATGATATACACTAGGGGGAAAAAAAGGTTGCATATATCATATTACAAATACCATATTCCATCCTATATAATGTTTAAATTGTAATAAAGTAAATGTAGTAATGTGATTTGCATGTGGCTGTCTAAATGAATGAATATGTCTACTATAGCAGCATGCAATGTTTTCTTTTTAAAATGTGTAATTACCAGTATACATTAAACCGAGTTAATGTAACAACCTTTTAAATTAATCTCCAACATGTTGAAATATATTAATTCTTGTTGGAGGTGGATACAGCAGGTAGATATATCCAGTAATACTACCAGAGTATAATATTTTTTTCTTTTTTTACAGAGACACACTGGTCAATGGGGCAAGACAGTCATTCAGTACAAAACAACAAAACCATCTCGCCTGCCCATCCTCGACATTGCACCTTTGGACATTGGTGGTGCTGATCAAGAATTTGGTTTGGACATTGGCCCAGTCTGTTTCAAATAAATAGAAATGATAAATTAAAAAAAAAAAATCTCTCTGCCATTTCTGTTTTTATACCGAATGCCGATTTCTTCTGCTCATCCACTTGCTTAAGCTCTGGGCCTACGGACAAGAATATGGACTGAATGGAGCATTGTGCAATGCAATGTAATACAGACCCCAAGAGACGTGGAAATCACCTTGTTGAGGGACATGTCAGCATTTGTAAAATAAAGTGAAATAAAAACAATGAAAGTGCATACCACTTGTGGTCTTTGTATGTCTTCCAAAGAGGAAGTTTAAAACCACAAACTCCGAGGGTTTAAACTACCTCATATACTTGTATTAAAACCTGATCCACGTCCTTAACGTAAGAATTGGAATGCTTTAAAGTCCTATAGCAAAGGTGCTAAATACAGTATTACACTGCTTACATGCTTGAAGCAGTGACATGGTGCTACACTCCTTGCTGAGTTTAAAAACAAGCCGATCCAAGTTTAAACCACTTTACTGTATTACTTTGTATTGTATTTTAGACAGAATCCTCTGCAGCTTATCTGTATACCCCGTATTAAGCATGTGGATTATTCCTTAGCCTTTTTTTTTGTTTTATTCTTCAATCCAGGTGTTCTTGCTTTAAGCACATTTCTTCCATTTGAATGGGTAAAGGAGGCATCTTTCTAAAAAAAAAAAAAAGTTTATTGTACCTATTTTGTATATGTGAGATGTTTAAATAAATTGTGAAAAGTCTGAAATAAAGCATGTCCAATGTTCTAAAACACACCAGTCAGTGAGTTAAGTTCATTGTTATATATCTAATGAAGAAAAACATTACAGTTCCATTTGTATGTGCCCCATTGCCATGTAATATAGATTAAAACTTCACTGTGGCACACTCTGAATTTGAAGTTTTGTATTCAAATGTAATTACATGTAGATAAAGAAAGTATTTTAATATACAAAAGCTAAATAAGGTAATACAATGACATGCTGTAAAGAAAAGGGAACTGTAAATCCAAATACTGTAATGTTTAAGAGGTATGACAATGGCGAAGAAATGTATCTTTTCTTGTGCTTACAGTATCCATACTTTATTACCTTATTTTGCTCCTTGCTACTTGCTCTCTATGCTAACATAGCAAACATGCTTTTCAACATATAATGCAACATAAATTAAATCAACCAATCAATTAACAATTGCAGCTTTTTCCCCCTAAAACACATGCTCATCAGTTGATCAATGAACTGAGAATTTACTTTTTTTTAATTTTAACTCAGTCTTTATGTTTAAAAACAAAAGCTGCAGAATTCTGGTAAATAGTATTTTTCCATCAAGGTGTGAGTCAGTGTTTCACTTAACTGAAGTGAATGCATTCCCTTTTTACTGTTCCATACTTCATTTAAAATAAAAATGACTCAATCTAATTCTGTTCCATGTCGTTGATATAAGGAAAGCTCTCTCTACATATTTTATATAAACACATGCACACATACACACAAACTCATACTGTACACCTATCTAAGAACCTGATTTTTTTTCAGGTATTCCACACGCAAATATATTATTTTTGCACCTACCCAAATGAGACATACATCTTCAGATATTATTATCATTATGACATCGCCAAGCTCTTACAGGCGTAAGTTGGTTATGTATTAAAACATTTGCCCAATGCTCAGTATTTAAAAGTACAGGAATCCTGAAACATAATGAAGTAAAACAGATGCAAAAAAACGAGACATCATATCATGTTCTAATACTGACATAAAAATATGGTTTGTTTTCAGATAAATCCAATTATACTGTATATGGGAAGGGAGGATAGCATCTTAATATTCTACAATACAACACATTACAATGGCCTACAATAAATGATCACTTTTGATAGTCATTGAAAAACCAAATCCTGGCCTTATAAAAGGTTGTTTACAAAACCTACAGTGAAAATTTTTGAATACTAAATTTTTTCATCAAAACTTTACAAACTTGTCTCTTATGACACAACTTTATGAATTTGGGCAGCTACAGATTACAGGAATTAAAAGTGATGGCCACTGCTGTTTTCATAATGAAATGAAATCAAGACAGAATAAAGAACTGGTAGCATAACTAGCATCATGAATCAGTGTGTGCAGAGGCCTTTGACGTGTCATTGTGGATTAAGAAAGGCTAAAGCTGTTGTAGGTAAGTAGGCTACCATAAAAATGTGAAGAATAGCTTCAGGCTTTGCTATTGGAGCAAGATGGTAGTTGTCAAGTATAATGATAATTCTATTACAATTCCAAGTATAATGTTAATTCTATTCTATTATTGCAAGAACATTGTTTGTCTGGGATAATAGACCTCAAATACTGCAGTTTCCAAGGCAACTGCCTTAACTATATAATTTCAGGCCCGCCCAGCTATGAGTGTGGAAATTCTAAGGTACAGTATATGTAATATTATGACATGTTGAATCTATTTGCCACTAAGTTCACTAAGATTTAGAATCCTGTTATCCTGTGATAATGTGACACTGTGCAGGATGGATAAACTCATGTCATTAAGGCTTGATAGAGACAGAAGTATAACTGATTTGGTTGAACTCAATTCAACAGCACAATTTATTATGAATTAAATTGATTTAAAATACAGGAATGTCAAAAAAAAAAAAAATAGCTAGCCACAGTTTGCATATGATGAGACAATAATCTTCCTTGCTAGTATAATATCCTTGACTTACATCTCCGATTTTATCTAGTTGTTGCACCCTGTAGTTATTGCTTAATTAAATATGCATATCAGTAGCATTAAAGTGAACACACACAGTAGGGTATTCTTTTACAATTCAAATGCTAATGGTTATAATGCATACTTATGGCTCCCACCTAGTGCAAAACATGCTGTACTTGATCTATTAATTATTTTTACACAGCTGTCGGGGGACCCCTTGTGGACAAGAATTTCCAGGCACTTTTGTTGGTTATAATGTATCTTTGTAATATTTTAAACCATCCACAGTTTTTAACTGTTCATGGGCATGACCATTTTATACTAATATTGTCATGAAGAAGTGTGTTATTTTGGGGGCCTTAAAATGGTAGAGCCTGAGGCATATCTCTTAAAGTGTCAATCCAGTGAAAACATTTTTTTTTTTTTTTTTTTTTTTTTTTTACTTTCACCATATGCTCACTGAGGGTCGCAGAGTATGATAAAACCATTGGTAGTTGAACATTTTAGTTGTTGGTTTTGTTTTTTTTTTCAGCTGATTTCTGTACTTTCAGCCACTTCCTGGTTTAGAAAACTCCTCTTGAGAGACTCCAACAGAAGTGACAGGGGCAGGAGAACGTAGCTGCCTCATAACACTAAAGCCCGGGACACACCAACGCCTACCTTCACTTCGCTTCCGTTTTGACTCACTGTAGGCTGTGCCACACCAACGTGTTTATACCCAAGCGTCAATTTCAAAAAACAAAAAACACAAGCAACCATTTTGTGCGAAAAACAACTATCCAATTGATAAAAGAAATATGTCAGTGTTTTGGGAAGACTCCCTTGAAACCTCAACAGAAGAGGAAGAAGAGATTATTTTACTATTAAGCACCATACTTAAAAAAAAGAGGAGCTAGATGGTGGGTCCACAAAACGCTGAAGAACAGAAAAGAGCTGGGGGAGTATCATACATTGATACAAGAACTCGAGCTGGGTTTGAGCTGTGAGCTCCACTCCTCTCACATGCTGTGGGTTTGAGCTGTGAGCCCCACTCCGCTCACATGCTCTGGGTTTGAGCTCTGAGCTCCACTCCGCTCACAGCTCTGGGTTTGAGCTGTGAGCTCCACTCCGCTCACATGCTCTGGGTTTGAGCTGTGAGCTCCACTCCGCTCACATGCTCTGGGTTTGAGCTCTGCACTCCACTTCACTCACATGGTTTTACAATGTTTTTACTTTGAAGTCACTATTGCTATTGTAACAAAATAGTCCAAATGTATCAAACTTCTATTAAATACAAGGGCTTTATTTGGCAAAAAATAAAAAATAAACTAAAAATAATTAAACCCATAAAATAATTTATTCTGGATACATGTAATGCCTTTTATAAAAGTAAACATTGTAAGAGAAAATCTATTTCCATTTCTACGTTTTCTACTCACTTTGTGAGTTTGGTCTTCACAATACAGGTTTGTGGAAACACATCATGCCACTATCAAAAGAAATCTCTAAGGACCTCAGAAAAACAGTTATTGATGCTCATCAGTCTAGAAAGTGTTACAAAACCAATTCTAAGGACTTTGGGCTCCACCAATCTACTGTCAAACAGATGGTCTACAAAGGGAGATAGTTCAAGACCACAGTTACCTTACCCAGGACCGGTCGTCCTACTAAAATCTCTCCAAGAGCAAACCGGAAAATCATCAAGGAAGTCACAAAGAACCCCAGAATAACATCCAAGGATCTGCAGGCCACTCTCGCTTTGGCTAATGTGAGTGTTCATGACTCAACTATCGAAAAAGACTGAACAAGAATGGTGTTATGGAAGGATAGCCAGGAGGAAACTACTACTAAAAAGAACATTGCTGCCCATCTGAAGTTTGACAAAGAACACATAGATGATACACTAGACTTCTGGAACAATGTTCTCTGGACAGAAGAATCAAAGGTATAACTTTTTGGCCTCAATGAGAAATGTTATGTTTGGCGAAAACCAAACACTGCTTTCGAACAGAAGGAAGAAAACTTGCTTCCTTCTTGCTTCCTTCTGCTCTGACAATGTTCCCCAACTCTGAGGATTGGTTTTTCCAGCAGGACAATGCTCCATGCCACACAGTCAGGTCAATCAAGATGTGGATGGAGGACCACCAGATCAAGACCCTGTCATGGCCAGCCCAATCTTCAGACCTGAACCCCATTGAAAACCTCTGGAATGTGATCAAGAGGAAGATGGATGGTCACAAGCCATCAAACAAAGCCGAGCTGCTTGAATTTTTGCGCCAGGAGTGGCATAAAGTCACCCAACATCAATGTGAAAGACTGGTGGAGAGCATGCCAAGACGTATGAAAGCTGTACTTGAAAATCAGGGTTATTCCACCAAATATTGATTTCTGAACTCTTCCTAAGTTAAAACATTAGTATTGTGTTGTTTAAAAATGAATCTGAACTTATTTTCTTTGCATTATTCGAGGTCTGACAACACTGCATCTTTTGTTATTTTGACCAGTTGTCATTTTCTACAAATAAATGCTCTAAATGACAATATTTTTACTTGGAATTTGGGAGAAATGTTGTCAGTAGTTTATAGAATAAAACAGAAATGTTCATTTTACCCAAACACATACCTATAAATAGTAAAACCAGAGAAACTGATAATTTTGCAGTGGTCTCTTAATTTTTTCCAGCGCTGTATATATCTATGTGTATGAGGCGTAAGTTTGAATTTTGTCCCTAACGGCGCCTCATACTAGTTTTACTTAACTGTACTTAAGTCCTAGTTGGCTACCGAAACAGCAAAGCAAGGCGTGTGAGAAATGGTTGTGAAACCTGTCGTACGGATTATTTTGGTTTCAAATAAAATATGTGTAAATTGTTTTAAAGTATCCAATTTTATTTATTTTATTTTTTTTAGATGTGCTTGGGGTGGGAAAGATATATTCGTGGCGATTCGGCTCCGGGAAATATTTCATGATAAATTAAGCCCTGAACTGGCATGTTATACTGTTTATTGACACATGATAGCCTGACTAGAAAGTATACCCTTTCGTTGTTTTCAAGAAACTGGTGTAAAGGCAATATGAGTGATAATAAAGTATCTTCGAAGAACTCGTGTGAGACAGCCCCTGCACCAGGAGCAGCATCGGAAAGCAATGAAGCTGAAACGACCAAAGCAGCTGCGGAAATTTCAGCAGGCTTCAACTCGCACATCTCACGGTTTAGCACCACCGGTGCGTCTAGTCTGTCTGACTGTTGTCATGGAGGAGCCAAGATGTCGGTTCTGGCGTTTAGCCGAGGCAAACGAGAGATAAACCAGTATTTCAGCATACAAAATGCCAAATTGCTCGCTTTAGTTGCCGTCCTTCTGCTCATCATATTTCACTCTGTCTCCCGGAATTATGGAGGTAAGGAGGAAGGAGGAATGAGGAATATGTTTGATGCCTAGTATTATTATGTCGTCAGTATGCTTCTGGGCCGTGTAAACAGTTAATTGAATTTTATTCTTAAGATTACATTTTTTTAGGAAGATACACACACACACACACAAAGTAACGCAGTTGATAAGATATTTGCTAGTATGTTTCCTCTAGACTTAAGCATTGTTTACCCGTGCATACGGTTACCCGACTAGTCGCGCTGTCGCCAGTCTCTTCTGTCGCAATGAGAAGCTATGAGACATTTGTAGTTAAACTCATTGTTTCGGAAGATTGAACCGTAGATTTCTAATAATAAGTTAGACCACAACTTGGCAGCAGAAGGTTGCCTAGCGAGCACATTATTGGTTTTGGGTGTGTTCACAATAGTATGTGTATGTACTTGGTTCTGTGTGCTGCTGTTGTTGTAGGTGATCATATGGGTTTTATATAAAGATACATAAACACAAACAGTTGGTTTTTAAGGCTGTGTTTGGAAAGTCGAGCGGGGACAATAGCTTTCACTCCAGCGTTTAGTCTGTGAAAACAAAGGCACAGTCAAGCCATGCAACACATGCGGGAGAAGACAGGTTACTATTTGTCATAAGAACTTAAGAAAGTTTACAAACGAGAGGAGGCCATTTGGCCCATCTTGCTCGTTTGGTTGTTAGTAGCTTTTTGATCCCAGAATCTCATCAAGCAGCTTCTTGAAGGATGCCAGGGTGTCAACTTCAACAATATTACTGGGGAGTTGATTCCAGACCCTCACGATTCTCTGTGTAAAAAAATGCCTCCTATTTTCTGTTCTGAATGCCACTTTGTCTAATCTGCATTTTTGACCATTGGTCCTTGTTTGTTTGTTTCTTTTTTTCAGGTCGAAAAAGTCCCTTGGGTCGACATTGTCAATACCTTTTAGAATTGTGAATGCTTGAATTAGGTCGCTGCGTAGTCTTCTTTGTTCAAGACTGAGCAGATTAAAATCTTTGTCTGTCTGCATGTGATCATTATTGTTACATGGCATTAAAAAAAAAAACTGTTACTGTATAGTTACTTGCTTGTATTGTACAAGTGTGCACACTGAACCAAAGACAAACAAATTATTTACCCAAAGTGTGTAGTGCACGTCACGTATGTAGTGTCAGAAGTGCAATCAGATAGATCAGTCGTGACAATATCCGACTTTAAAGTTCTGCTCTGGGTAGCAAGATAATGAGAAGACATTTCCCTACAGCGATATATATATATATACATATGCCTATATATATATATACAGTGCCTTGAAAGTCTTCATACCCTTGAACATTTTTCACATTCTGCTACCTAAAAAATAAAATTCAGAATGCATTGAAGTAGGAGTTTGTTTCATTGATCTACACTTTCAAATTGAAAGAACAATTATAGAAATATTCAAAAAGTAGTTAAATAAAAAAACAAAAATTCTTGATTGCATAAGTCTTAACACCCTTTGTCATAGCAAACCCAAATTAGCTCAGTTACAACAAATTGCCTTAACAAGGCACATAAGTTAAATAGAGCCCATCTGTGTCCAGTCACAGAAGTTCGACAGATTTGAATACTCCTGGATGAAGAATCAAGCTGTTTCTGTTGTATGAAGTGAATTTGAAGCAAATGGCAAAACATGCCAAACAAGGAGCTACCAAAAGAACTCCGGGATAAAGTTATTGACAGGTGCAGCAGGGACAGAAGGCTATAAGAAACTTTGTGTCTTTGAATATACCTTGGGGCACTGTCAAGTCCATCATTGTAAAATGGAAACAGTTTGGCACCACCAAGACACTGTCTCGATCAGGCCGTCCCTCCAAAGTCAGTAGCCGTGGCTTAAGGAAACTGCTGAGGGAGGTCACTGTGAGGCGTAACATTACTTTGAAAGAACTACAAAGGTCTCTGGCTGAGACTGGGGAAAATGTTGACTGTTCAACAATTTCAAGAGTACACCACAAACATGGCCTGTATGGGAGGGTGGCAAGAAGGAAGTCACTGCTGAAAAAAAGCCATATGATGTGCGCATTTCTTTGCAAAAGCAACACTTGGGGAACGCTGCACTCATATGGGAGAAGGTTTTGTGGTCTGATGAGACCAAAGTAGAACCTTTTGGTCTCAATGCGAAGCGATATGTGTGGCGTAAACCAAACACGGCACATCACCCTGCTAACACCATCCCTACAGTAAAGCATGGTGGTGGCAGCATTGTGTTTTGCGTATGCTTGTGAAGATCGAGGGAAAGATGGATGGTGCAAAGTACAGGCAGATCCTGGAAGAAAACCTGTTCCAGTCTGCCAGAGACTTGAGACTGGGGAGAAGATTCACCTTTCAGCAGGACAACGATCCTAAGCACAAAGCAAAAGCAACAATGGAGTGGCTCAGCAGGAAGAACATGAATGTCCTTGAGTGGCCTAGTCAAAGCCCAGACCTGAATCCTGTGGAAAATCTGTGGCAAGACTTGAAGACTGCAGTCCACATACGATCCCCAGCCAACTTGAAAGAGCTTGAGCTATTCTGCCAAGAAGAATGGGCAAAAACTGCACCATCCCGCTGTGCTAAGGTGGTAGACACTTATCCAAAAACGACTCATGGCTGTTGCAAAAAGGGCTTGCACCAAGTATTGACTCAAGGGGTGTGAAGAATTATGCAATCAATTATGCAATTTTTTAATTTTTGAATATTTCTATAATTGTTCTTTCATGCTGAAAGTGTAGATGATGTGTAGATCAGTGAAACAAACTCCTACTTGAATGCATTTTGAATTAAATTTTTTAGGCAGTAGAATGTTAATGTTCAAGGGTGTGAAGACTTTTTCAAGGCACACACACACACACATATATATATATATTATTCAGGGCTCTACGTTTGTTTTTAACTACTGGCCCCTTGGGCCACAGAGCTAGTGTTTTTACTGGTTTGGGTGCAATTTTATCTGGCCCAGTATATTTATATATTTTTTCATGATGGTTTTTATTTTCAGTATGTTTCTGTCTGTGTATGGTAACCAGTGGCACTGGAACGATTTTTAAATTGGGGGTGCTGAAAGCCATTGAACAAAACTGTAACCCTTGTATATGATGGAAGCCATGCAAAACCAAGGGGGTGCTATCGCACCCCCAATGGCCCTAGTTCCAGTGCCCTTGGTGGTAACCAAAGCAAGCCCACATCTCAAAAGAAACTGGTTAAATGAAGCCTTTCAATGTATGTTACTTCAGCCATTTAACATGCACACGCCTGTGCTTGTCAGAAAATGAAAATACTGTATTCAAGATGTGAAAATGTATGTGTACAAGGGATACTTATGTTTTCACGAGCAAACCCGCAACCAAGCTGTTACCATATGGTCACAACAACGCTAAAACTGAGTTATAATAATCCTAATTATGCATGGATCAGTGTAGTGAAATACACGATTTAAATGAAAATAAAAAAATAAAACTATTCAAATTGCATATTACATATTCGAGTACACAAAAAAAACCAAAAACCTTATACATTAGCTACTAGTAGAAGCAAACACATCTTTTATTTATTTAATGCTGAGGCTTAACAGTCTTAAACCCATTATTTGCATTTTAAACATAAGGACCCTAATTAACTATGCAATGCTTGTAATAGCAACATTCTACAGTAATCATATTCTGTTTGAAAATGTTGCCAGTTTTATTGCCTTGTTTTCAGCTAATGTTAACAGATCCCTGTTTGAGTTCCTCTGTAATGACTGTACACAGCAGCTTCTGCAGCTGTTCGCCAGTCGTGAAACAGCTTCCGGGAGCAAGGCACCGGCGAACTTTGAATGTGTGAACTGAAATAAAATAATGTATACAGCAAGTGCTGAAAGAAGTAATCCAAACTTGGGTAACATTGAAATTCGATAGGTAATTTAACGTTGTGATGAATAAAAAGACATACTACATGTTCAGCAGAACAACACAGTGACTAATAAGAAAAGGCAGGTTCCAGTTGGAAGGAGTTATTTTTTAACTCTAGACTACAGTTCAGTGTAAAACATCTACTGTTGACTTACTGTGAATGGGTGGAGTAACGTCAACATTTTCACTGACCATTAAAAGTACAACCAGGTGTCCTTGTTTTGCATTATTTACAGGTTATTGAATAAACAAAGTAACTTGACTTTGATTGACAGTAACTTTACAGTACTTGATGGCTAGTTATAATTGGTAATGTTAAACTATTGTAATGTTGGGATGTATTTTCTATTGTTTTGGCCAGGTTACAATAGTTACACTATTAAGATTTATAAATATTATTTGTTTGAACTAAACAGATGTAGAATATTTAGGTTGTTATAGGTGTTTTTTTTTTATTCTGAATACAGTACAGCAAAAATTATTATTTGGTGGTTTGCACAATATTATGCTATTGCTTTAATTGGAAGAGATACGTGCTGTGACGTTGCTGCTCATCGAATTCTGTATTTTAATTCAGTAAACAAGGAAAAACTTGTGCCTAAGGAAATAGGGTATTGAACGAATAAATCTGGTCTTGGACATTGTTTGTACACTTTGTGAACCCGACTAAACTTTACTGGCTTACCTTCTTGGTGGCGTAGGGACCAGAGTTCGGGTAATCGAATACACAAAAATGTTGCACCCTGTGTATTCAAATAGGAAACTATTTGAAATTCCTATCCTTAATCCTAATAGTAAACACTATTTAAAAAAAATAATAAATTCATAATACAGAATAACAATCCTTCTCAGAGTGTTGTCACTTGTGTAGCCTCTCCCAAGTCCGTGCCAGTCTTGCTGAGTGATAGCAGCGAGTCCTGGAAAGATTGTGAATGGCATTTTTCACCTGAACGCATCGGATCCCAAATCAAAACATTAGACAACTGGATCGCGTATCTTGGTATCCATCAGGACATGTTACTGTGAGACTGGATATGATGTAAACGAAGTGTTGAATTCACAACAAGTAAAGCCGCTGTTTTATCTGTAAGTCAGGGAAACTGACGCCAAACAAGGCAAAGACATTACTTTT
Source organism: Polyodon spathula (assembly GCF_017654505.1). Lineage (NCBI taxonomy): Eukaryota > Metazoa > Chordata > Actinopteri > Acipenseriformes > Polyodontidae > Polyodon > Polyodon spathula. The sequence goes on from NC_054537.1 coordinate 86,777,288, forward strand.
TTTTTTTTTTTTCAATGAAGCCAGATAAAGCCTCCACTAACTATTCATCTTCATTTTTTTCCCATAGTTAATTTCTTTATGATTTCCTTTTGGCTTATTGGTTGCTTAGTTGTAGAAAACCCAGTTTGTAAAAGATATGCCATGTCGCTAGAACGAGCAGCACAGCACTTCAGTACGCAGTCTCAGATAGTGACTGTACAACAAATATGACATGCGGCGGGAAAGTTAGGATTAGATCATAGTTATGTTTATAAAAAATGGTTTGTAAATTTATTTCTGCTTTTTGGCACACTGGCCCATTTTCCTGGATTCATGTGCACTATAGTGCCAAAGAAAGTCTACACCCCCTTGAACTTTTTTCACATTTTGTTGTGTCAGTGCCTCAGAGTTTCATGCATTTTAAATTAGGATTTTTTCTACTTACCTAAACATCATATTCCACACTGTTAAGGAGAAGTTTTTATTGAGGGGAAAAAAATAAAAAATTAAAAATACAAAACTGAAAGATCTCCATCTCCCTGAGTTAGTACTTCGTGGAAGCACTTGGCAACAATTACAGCTGTGAGTCTGTTGGGATAGGTCTCAACCAACTTTGCACATCTAGATTTGGCAATATTTGAACATTCTTCTTTATAAAACTGTTCAAGCTCTGTCAAGTTCCTTGGGGATAGTTGATGGACAGCAATCTACAAGTCATGCCACAAATTTTCGATTGGATTTAGGTTGGGGCTGTGACTGGGCTACTCGGACATTTAACTTTTTGTTCCTTAGCCACTCCAATGTGTCTTTGTCTCTGTGCTTTGGGTCGTTGTCATGCTGAAAGGTGAACTTCCGTCCCAGTTTCAGCTTCCTCGTAGAGGGCAGCACGTTTTCCTCAAGGACTTCTCAGTGCTTTGCTCCATTCATTTTCCCTTCTATCCTGACAAGTGCCCCAGTCCCTGCCGATGAGAAACATACCCATAACATGATGCTGCCGCCACCATGCTTCACAATAGGGATGGTGTTCTTTGGATGATGAGCTGTGTTGGGTTTGCGCCAAACATAACGCTTTGCGTTTAGACCAAAAAGTTCCATTTTAGTTTTGTCAGACCAAAGAACGTTTTGCCACATGGCTACAAAATCTCCTGAGTGTTTTTTTGCATACTTCAAAACGTGATTCAAGGTGGGCTTTCATGAGTAATGGCTTCCTTCTTGCCACCCTACCATACAAGCCAGATTTATGGAGTGCTTGGGATATTGTTGTCACATGCACACTTTGACCAGTCTTGGCCATAAAAGGCTGTAGCTCTTGCAAAGTTGGCATTGGCCTCTTGGTAGCCTCTCTGATCAGTATCCTTCTTGCTCGGTAATCCAGTTTGGAGGGACGGCCTGATCTAGGCCGAGTCTTGGTGGTGCCATACACCTTCCACTTCTTAATAATCTTCTTGACCATGCTCCAAGGGATATCCAAGGCCTTTAATGTTGATACCCATCCTCTGATGTGTGCCTTTCAACAACTTTGTCCCAGAGTTCTTTTGAAAGTGCCTTGGTGCTTATGGTTGAGGCTTTGCTTTGAAATGCACTACCCAGCAGAGGGAACCTACAGGAACTGCTGAATTTATCCTGAAATCGAGTGAATCACTACAGTTTAACACAGGCAGAGGCCACTTAACTTGGTGTGTGATTTTGAAGGCGATTGGTTACACCTGAGCTAATTTAGGATTGCTGTTACAAGGGGGGTGGTCACTTGTCCAACCAAGCTATTTCAGTTTTTATTTTTAATTAATTTTCTACAAATTTCTAGAATATTTTTTTCACTTGGAAGTTGTGGGGTAGGATGTGTAGATAAATGGAAAAAAAAAATGTTTTAATGCATTTAAATTCCAGGCTATAAGGCAGCAAAAGGTGAAAATTTTGAAAGGGGGTGTAGACTTTCTATAGACACTATATATTATACTAGTTAAATGTAACTGGCCCAGCCTGTGGTGCTTCATAACTACCGGCCAAACTGCAATCTCTACCGGCCTTGGGCCATGGTTAATATCGAACCCTGTATATATATGTGTGTGTGTGTGTGTGTGTGTGTGTGTGTCTATATATATATATATATATATATATATATATATATATATATACATACATACATACATACATACATATACAGTGGCTCTCAAAAGTATTCACCCCTCCTTGGACTTTTCCACATTTTAATGTGTTACAACATGGAATCAAAATGGATTTAATTAGGATTTTTGCCACTGATCAACACAAAACAAGTCCATAATGTCAAAGTGAAAAATAAAATCTACAAATTGTTCTAAATTAATTACAGATACAAAACATAAAATAATTGATTGCATAAGTATTCACTCCCTTGAGTCAATATTTGGTAGAGGCACCTTTGGCAGCAATTACAGCCATGAGTCTATTTGGATAAGTCTCTGCCAGCTTTGTGCATCTGGACACTGCAATTTTTGCCTATTATTCTTTGAAAAATTGTTCAAGCTCCGTCAAGTTGGATGGGGACATTTAGTGAACAGCAATTTTCAACTCTTTCCACATACTCAATTGGGTTGAGGTCCGGGCTTTGACTGGGCCACTCCAGGACATTGACCCTTTTGCTTTTAAGCCACTCCAGTGTGGCTTTGGCTGTATGTTTGGGGTCATTGTCCTGCTGGAAGATGAATCTTCTCCTAAGTACCAGGTCTCTGGCAGACTTCAGCAGGTTTTCCTCCAGGATTTCTCTGTACTTTGCTGCATCCATTTTGTCCTCTATCTTCTCGAGCTTTCCAGGCCCTGACACAGATAAGCATCAACATAGCATGATGCTGCCACCACCATGCTTCACGGTAGGGATGGTGTTCTCAGGATGATGAGTGGTGTTAGGCTTGCGCTAAAGATAGCGCTTGGCGTTGAGGCCAAAAGCTCTATTTTGGTCTCAACAGACCATAGAATCTTCTTCCACTTGGTCTCAGAGTCTCACACATGCCTTCAAGCACTCTAGCCAAGATTTGATGTGAGTTTTTTTCAACAATGGCTTTCTTTTTGCCACTCTCCCATAAAGGCCAGTTTTGTGAAGCACCCGGGCTATTGTTGCCGTATGCACAGTGTCTCCCAGCTTAGCTGTGGAAGACTGTAACTCTGTTATAGTTGCCATAGGCTTCGTGGTGGCCCCCCTGACTAGTGCCCTTCTCGCCCGGATACTCAGTTTTTTATGACGGCCTGTTCTAGACAGACTCACAGTTGTGCCATATTCTCTCAGTTTCTTAATAATGGACTATACTGTGCTCCGGGGGATATTCAGTGCCTTGGAAATGTTCTTATATCCTACCCCTGATTGGTGCTTTTGAAGAACCTTATTCCAGATTTGCTTTGAATGTTCCTTTGTCTTCATCATGTAGTTTTTGTTAGGTCATGTACTAACCAACTGTGGGACCTCTCAGAGACAGATGTATTTAACCTGAAATCATGTGAAACACCTTAATTGCACACAGGTGGACTCCATTCAACTAATTATGTGATTTCTAAAGACAATTGGTTCACCAGAGCTTATTTAGGTGTGTCATAGCAAAGTGGGTGAATACTTATGCAATCAGTTATTTTCTGATTTATATTTGTAATTAATTTAGAAATTTGTAAATTTTATTTTTCACTTTGACATTATGGACTTTGTGTTGATCAGTGGCAAAAACTCCTAATTAAATCGACAGTATGCAACTCAAAGCAGTTAAAACTGCTATTTTTATTGAAAATGGAGTGGCAGGCAAAAGGACGTTCTTTTTAGCAAAAGGATAAGTAGCTCAGTAAGCAGCACCAATGACACAAAACACAACACAACCCAACCCGAGCTGCACCAGGTAGCTCATAAATAAAGATTCCCCTTGAGCCCTGTTGACTCAAACACAGAAGGGCATATTTACATACGCACTGACCAATCGCTGAGACCCTCGGTCCCACGTAAGTAACTGACTGACGGAACCGAACACAAATCACATTACAGCCAACACAGATCTTTCTCATACAACTGCACCATGCACATGACACCTTACATAGCACACTATCACTGCCTAGACACGAAATGCACTTCCACTGACAGACTCATTTGTACTGTAATAATCACAAAATAAAATCATAAAGTGAGGGAAAGGAAACTGGGAGTTGAAAATGAAAGTATATGATTGTAGTAATTTTTTTTTTACCCTACCCTTTCTCACTCTGTCTCTCCTCAACACAGCCTTCTCTCACACTCTTGTCTTCCCCAATCCTCCCCGTCTTTTTCACACACCCCTTATGTGCCCTAGATTCCCTGCCCCCCATGTTAAAGTGTATCGTGCTATTTTTTTTGTTTGTTTTTTTTTAATAACTGAAAGTGAGGTAGCAGTGTTTATTAAGAATGTTAATATTATTTAAAAAAAAAAAAAAAAAAAACTTTTATAGGACACTCAGATGTGGATCATGGACAACGCCTACTGAAAAAAAAAACAAAAAAAAAAATCAGACCTTTTTATACTATGTCACACGTGACGTTGTATAACGTTTATCGGTTACAACGCTCATCCCCCCCGGAGACTGCGTTATAGCAAGGGAGCACTGTATATCATTGAGTTTTTATAGGAAACCACCATGAACGAACGCACACACAAACACACACACACACACCAGTATTAGCCCAAGTGTAAGGCAAGAGTTTTTGTTTTTTTGTTTGTTTTATGAAAATAAGATTTGAAAAATACAACTCGTCAAATACAAGTCAAGGCTGCTGCGAAAGTGCGTTTTGAGTATAGTATACAGTAATGAAAATGATAAAAGCTAGCCGCAGTGTTCATGTGGAAAAGAGTGATTCAGAAAAGCTGATTCATCCAGTAGTTATCATTTATCGTCTAGGGAAAAAAAAGGGTAAAAGAAAAAACACTACAATCATTTATTTTCATTTTCAACTCCCAGTTCCCTTTCCCTCACTTTTTATGATTTTTATTTTGTTATTATTGAATTATTGTAAAAATAAACGGCTTGAGCATTCATCTACTCACGGTTGCAGTCTCATTTCTGCCCCAAAAGAACCTGAAATGCTACAATATAATGGAGGTCATTACATAAGCAAATTTGATGGTTTTTTTGGTTTGTTTGTTTTTTTGGAATACCATGTTCTTTCTCAAAAATGTGTTTTAATATTGGCCTTTTAATTAAGGAAAATGACTGCTTTAATGAATTCATGTATCTATTTCAGTGCATTTATTGTAATAAAGAAATACTTTTTTAACATTTACATTTTATTTGTTTCTTCATAAAAAAAAAAAAAAAGTTCTCTGGGGAGAGTAAAAAAAAAAAAAAAAAAAAACTAACTTTGATTCATATACTAAGGGCTGCTCTTAAATGAATTCACAATCTAGTTCTTGTGTACTTTTTTATGGTAAACTGAGCATGCATGACTTAGAAACTCAGCTGTCATCTGAGCAAAATACCCCCAAAACTGGGCTGAATTCAGAAAAGCAAAATGGCCCAGAATTTGAGACATGTTCTAAACACCAAATCGGACCAGAATTTGGGACTTTATCTGAAAACCAAGCAGCCCAGAACCCTGATAACGAGCAGTCTATATGTAAAACTGTGATAGTGGGCAGGATCTCTCTGTCTCTCTCTCTTTCTCTCTCTCTCTCTCTCTCTCTGTTCACAATTCCTCCAAGCTTTCCTACTCGTGTTGTCGTCATATTCCTGTGACAGACAAGGACCACTCAAAACGCAAGACTGTTTTGCGGTTCCATCCTAATAATTTCCCCAAAAATGAACGCGATAATTGCAGAAGTTGACTGCGATTTTATTGACAGCCCTAATTATTACCCATCTGCAAAAATCTCCACCCTTCCCCCAAACAAAATCCTGGCTACACTGATGCTACAGACTGATAGTGCTTGAATTTAGCTGACAGCAAATGTATTGGAGTAAATCCTCTCCTTAGTATTTTTGCCACAGTGTTCCACGAATATAGTGTTAACCTCCTACATAATCTGCTTTACACCCTCCACACACACGCACACACACAGGTTTCAGATGTTTATGAAATTGGTGTATTGAATTACCCACATTTTACAATTTTGTTCTTATTGCTTTGTAGGTGGAGACACCTGTGAGTGGCTTCTCTCCAGTGGTAGATTGCTGGGAGAGAATGCATGGCAACCTTATGGGTGTATGATGCACAGATATAAAAGCGAGTGAGTAAAAATATATATATATATATATTTTTAGCCTTGTTTTACATAAACACCAGTAATGAAGTTTTCAAACTTTGGTTCACATTAGTTCAAACTAAAATCTGAACAAAGCATTTGCAACTCACCCCTTTTGCGTTTTGATTCATTTACATCCTCTCATCTCAACATCCCTGCGCTTGGCCAACCTACTGTGTAGGTCTGCCTCATCCAGTTGGGCCAGTTGTTACTATCCCCAAAGCTGCCATTGGTAGTATCTGACAGTTGTATATTCTTTCTTGTATTCCAGTGAAGCGAAGAGATGCCTTGCTGAGAAGCACATAGCATTTATAGGAGATTCCAGAATTCGACAGCTTTTCTATTCCTATGTTAATATAATAAACGTTGACATTAAAGAAGAAGGAGTGAAGGTATGGTTTTTTTAGTAATATTATTTAATGTCAGCTTCTATATAGGTCCAAATGTCTAAAAAGAAGGAAATCCCTTATAAAAGTTTACCTTTGTAAAAGCACAGCAAAGTGTAATAAAGCACAGTGAGAGCATGGTAAAGAATAGGTAAGCACTGTAATACACAGAAGTATGTTAAAGCAAACATAATAATAATTATCATGGCAAACTATGGTAAATGCTTAGTATGACCATGGGACGAGCATGGTAAAAGTGCCAAAATACTATAGTAAACTTTTATGAGTACTAACATACATTTTACAGAAATTGTGGTTAAGGAAATGAAATAATTATTATTTCAAATTGTCAGAAATTACTTTTTATTATCCAGTTGTACTGCAGATACCTACAATAAATTAAATGCAAAAATGCTTTTGATATGCTGATATTATTTATTTATTTATTTATTTTCTATAGCATGAAAACATTCCTTTTGAAGACAGAAGTGCATCTCTGAAAGTGGTGAGCTCTTTTCACTGCAAAATGTTATTGGACTGGTGATTTTATCTTACTGTTCCCACGGTTTATTAAATCACTGGTAAGAGTTTTGATGGGTTGCGTGTGGGGATGAAATGATAGTAAATTTCCACCGTACAATAGCTCTGAGCGCACTATTTGATGATACAACGATTCTTATTTTTTAACTATTTTTTTAACTGAATAAAATGAAAAAAATAACTTGTCACTTTTTCTCTGTGTATATTATCTGCAGCACAAGTAAACTGCAGAGTGTTAAATAGCAAAGGTACTAGCAAGAATGAAAATACACATACCATGAGACTGATGAAATCACCAGCTTTCTTATGTTTTTCTATATCGAAAGAAAGAGCAACAGAAAGGAGACACTGGATGCCAGCAGTAGATTTATCAGACTATTGTAACTCAATAATACAAATAACAACTGTTTTTCATTAGGCCTCAAACGAAACGTTTCTTTTTTAACATATAATTATTTATAATTTATGACCATCTCTGAACTCCACTGGGTGGTTAGTACGCAAGTGCCGCATCATGTTTAAAGTTGTTCCTGCTTTTGCTGTTGTGGTTTTGCCGCATATTCTGCAAACTGAATGGCCATCTTCTATGGTATCTTTTTTTGTTGCCTAAGTACAGCCACACTGAGGATTGTACCCGCTTTGTTTGAAGAAAATAGCTTGTCCTGTTTTCTGCTTCAGCTATGTGGTATCATGTGACTTGTGTTTTCTACAATTATCGGGTCACTTTCAAATGTCTACAGTAGGCTTTGTAATCACGAGATATATATATATATCAATCATACTTTGGAAAAATCGTTTCATCCCTTGTGTTATTTGTTATGCCCCAAATGATTTGTTTGTGGGGAAAAAAAACAAACAAATACATTTAAAGTAGTTTGTGGGTTCCTCTAGATACTGTGACGGCTATATTAGTGGTGAATTTCATTTTGGTGGAAGTTTATGATGGTGTTTACAGTTAATGTGGTATTCAGTAAAACATTGCATTTGTGTTATGTTAAACATTTAACTGCATTAAAAATATCTTTTTTTTCTCTGTGAAGGACTTCCTGTGGTATACAGAAGTTAACAATTTTATGAAGGAGCCTTTAACAGCTTGGACATTGGAGGTTTGTGTTACGTGATGACAATTTTTCAGAAATATTTTTCTGGTATAAGTAGATATTTGCTTAGTTTTTGGTACAGAATGGTATTCTGTGGTATTGATACACACCCCTTTCATTACGCCCTTGGGGAAGCGCTTTTTCCCCACAAAAACACCCATGTCTATTTCTGCCTCTTCTTTTTTTTTTTTTTTTGTTCTCCATGTGAGTATTCTATCCTGTAAGTCCTTTCTCTCACAGGTGGTTGCTGGTTACCATGGAGACATGAAGGCTAGCTCTTTAACAGACATAGCACACTTAAGTATTATGTATTAAAGTACTTAAAGGTACTGTACATTGGTGAGAAAAACTGGCTAGTGAGGGAAAATGAGACAGAATCAGTAATTTTGTCTACATTTTTTTTTTTATTGAAACACGTTCCATAAACCACCTAATTTAGTCTACTTGACAAAACATTACATACATACATAGATACGTAATGTTTGGTTGCTGTAGTGTACAATACACAGTTTATCAGCATTCTCTGACAAACCTTTCTTTTTCATTTTAGGGTACCTCTCTAAAACCAGATATAATTGTTTTGGGAGCAGCTACTGTAAGTAGACACTCATGACATACATGTCTAGTTTAGATATGTATAGGTATATACTCTAGAGTTTATGCATCAGCTGTAACTACCCCTTCCCTTATTTTTTGTATAATTTGTGTTTTATTGCAAAACTTTTTTTCTGAATAACCTTGATAGGTTATTCAGTTGACACAAATTAGTTTAACCCTTTCAACACTGATAAACTTTACAGAAAGTCTACACTTGGATAACATATTCCATAGTTTTCAGTACTGTAAAATAATTATGTTATATATGTATTGGCGTACTGGATAAGTTATTGATTTGCTAGAATGTTCTTCTGTTTTTAGTGTTTCTGCTATACTTGTATATAGATATTAAGTTAACTCTCATTAAGTGTGTGTGTAATATATATAATTTTTTTTGTTTTTGTTTTAACATTGATTCTGGTTATTTTTACAGTGGTCCATTAAGTTACACAATGGCAACACCGAAGCCCTCAATCAATATAAAACCAACCTCACATCAGTTGCAAGGCTTTTGGAGAAGCTGGCAGAACATATTGAAGTTATATGGGTCCTGCAAGGTAAAGGAGTAAATACAGTGTAGATGTTTATTCACTTCTGAAAGTGATTCCAAATGCAGTGTTATCAAAGTCTATAAATATTACTATCTATGACATTGATCAGTTCCTGCAAAGTTATGAAGTAATTATTCATAATAAAATTCAAGTTTAGGTTTATGTTATCACTTTATATTTTATTTTTTATTGTAGCCGCATTCTTTACTCCTAGATCCAGTGCTTGAAGACCATCTTAGTGAGGACAGAAAAATGATCACTAATCAGCAAATAGACTTGTACAATGAAGCGGCTCTAAGCATACTCGACAGCATAAACAGCGTTTCTAAAGCCAAGGTTCAGATCCTGCGTGCTTCCAGGTTGGCAGCTGAACAGACCATCAGTAAATCCCTGGATGGTTTGCATCTCCCCAGAAGTACAAGAGATATTGTAAGTTTGTTGCAAGTGTGTAATAGACATGTCATTCAGTACGTTTACATTAGTTTTCGGAAAACTGAATCAGAAAACTGGTTTTCTTAAAACGTCATTTTTCTGTGTTTACATGATTAACGATAGAAAAACTAATTAGAATTCAACTGTATACATGGAACGAAGTTTTCGGAAAACGCAGGATATTTTCACATGCAAAGTACTGTAGTAGCATAAGTACAATTTGAAGACTGGACATTTCTGCGATAGAACGGAGATCAATCCAATATAGTGGTTTATCGAAGTGTCAGATCTTAAATTAAAAATTATCATCCTATACCTCTATTCAGATTCTCCACAATTTTCAATCAGCCTTTCCAGCAGCTCATCCTGTTCTATATTACCAGTTTCTTTTGCAGACATTATTTTAAATTATCTCGTCATTTAAGATGGAAAACATTTGCTGCTTCAGTATGGGCTATTAGTATTAACAAATACATACAGACTTTAACAAATGTATTACTTTATCCCTAACTAGACAAATGGACGCATGCAGACTAACTACAGATTATTATTATTTTCTGTTTTCTAAAACAACGTGCAGGAATGAAGGTTCAAGTTTACACATGTGCAGTATGCTATCGAAATAAGTTTTCCGAAAAGTGTGTTTAAATGATATACATTTTGTTAGTTTTCGGAATTTAATCGAAAATTTCTAGGTTCTGTTTTCCGAAAACTGACTTTCAGAATATTCCAATACATTTTCCAAAAACTGTGTTTATGTGACTTTTGATATCGGAATTAGTAATTCTTATGCTCATGTAAACGCACGGAGTGTCTAGTTTTGTATAGGTTTATGATCTCTGCAAGTGTCTTCACAAAAGGAAACTAGTCTAGAACTATTCCTGCAGTAAAAATGATAGGCTTGGAATTTTACAAGAGTAGAAATATCGAAAGTCTCATGACCCGAATGTTTATACTGTAAAATTAGGCAACACAAGTGTAGAGCAGGTACAATATTTGGGACTACCTCTGGAATAGGTGTTCAGTGAGATGGTGAAAAGGGAGCACTACACAGCTTCAGCCTGAGGCTTTGGAAATGAATATCCTCAATGCCTCAGGAGATGTTCCATTATATCGGATCCATGGCTAAGCTTGATACAGTTTAACAAATTATATTTTGGGAGGGGAATTTTCTTTAGGGTAAAACATTATTTAAATACAAAGAAAATATTGTTATATCTTGGTTTATTGTGTTATTATAAATATTTCGAACTACTTTAATAATGTGTTTTTATTATTATTTATTTTTTGTGACAGAGTGCAATGGTTTTAATGAATTACTTCTGCAACAAGATCTTAAAACCTATTGATGGCTCCTGCTGCCTTCCTCGGCCTCCACCTACTCTTATCCAGAAGTTGACTGCTTGCTTTTTCCTTTTGTCTATAAGCGGCTACCTCATGGTGAATTTTATTTGCCGCAGCAACCATTGGGAAAACAAACCTGCCACAGATATAGAAAGCGGTGAGGAGAGGAAGCCTTCCATAACCATTTCCTCTGTTGCTGGCCTGAAAGTCCCATTTCAGTCACTTTGTAAATTAGGCCTCATCATGGCCTACTTTTATTTTTGTGACAGAGCTGACATATTCATGAAGGAGCAGAAATTCTACACCCACTCATCCTTCTTTATACCACTAATCTTCATACTGGTGTTGGGATTTTTTTACAATGAAAACAGTAAGGAGGTAATTTTTTTTTTTTTTTTTAAATACACAAAAATGTATCTCTTCTGCCCTATAGCTAACCCTTGTATGGCTGCTGCATGTAAAGTAAGTTTGTGGAATCTGGAAAGAAACATTCTGAAATTGTTAGAAGGCCTTAAAGCTAATGTTTGATTTTGAATAATTGCTTAACCCTTACATAGTGTACACACATTTGTGTTCATTCTTTTAATTCCCTAATATGGTTCTACAATAATGTGTCCTAGTATTAAGTAGTTAGAAGTGCATTCAATTAAAGTTATGTAACAGTTCACAAGTACTGCAATTATATTTATAATGTGTATACATTGTGTGGTAGCTGTATATCTGCAGCCATAAAATTTACAATATATGCGTATTGCTTTTTTTTTTTTTCTTCCTTTAACCAGGCAAAGTTATTAAACAGGGAGCAAACAGATGAATGGAAAGGTTGGATGCAGCTTGTAATCCTGATATATCACATATCTGGTGCAAGTGCTGTAAGTATTCACAACTTAAAACACAGGAAAGTGTACTCTTGCGGTTGGTTTAGAGGATACATTTTTTGACACAGTAAAACTTTATACAAGTGTAGGAAACTTGCCCCATATGTATTAGTTAAGTGAGTGTTTTGACTTTTCCTGTTTTTTTTTTTTTTTTTTTAAGGACTTACTGAATATTTTAATAAAGTCAATGTTTAAAGTGTGTGGCACCGTGTTTACAATGTAAACTTAGTGTAAGCGCTAAACTAAGTGTGTGGATCTGATTTGTAAACTTTCTTTCTAGTTCCTACCTGTGTACATGCATGTACGAGTCCTTGTTGCAGCATATCTGTTTCAAACAGGCTATGGGCACTTTTCCTTCTTTTGGCTGAAGGGAGACTTTGGACTTTACAGAGTCTGCCAGGTATGTAGTGAAGTGAGAACTTGTTTCATTAAGTTATGTTCATATATTATACTGCATTGTTTAAATTGAATTAATAGCTAGAATAGGATTACATGCATTTATTTTTGTTAGTTTTTTTTTTTCTTAATAAGGAATCAATACAGTATGTACTGGTAATACTGGCATACCAATTTCAGTCAAACGATTAGTGAATAAAAGTAAAGTAAAATGTCTGGTCTTTGTTTCATGGTGTTCAGTAGTATGTAGGGCCACCATAGCAGCTAATATGGCACTGACTTGACATGAGTCTGCAAGGCGTTTTAAATTGTTCTGGAGGGATACAGGGAAGTTCCTTTGTGATCACACCTCTTATTCCTTTAGATATCGGGGCTGTTGGCAACTGTAAATTAAAAATGTTTAATACTGGAATACAACTTTTTCATTGTTTATTTTTCATCAGGTACTTTTCCGACTAAACTTCCTTGTGGTTGTACTATGCCTGGTAATGGATCGATCCTATCAGTTTTACTATTTTGTTCCATTAGTAACTTTCTGGTTTGCGGTCATCTATGGAACAATGGCTATGTGGCCTCAGATTCTCCAGAAAAAAGCAATCAGTAAGACTTATTGTATGATTTCTATCAAATTAGTTTTAAAGAAATTGCAATTCAAATACAGTTTACATTGAGTATTCAATACAGTTCATTTCATGTGAATTTCCATAATTTAATTCTAGGTGACTGATGGTAGGGCTTTTGCACAGTTCATATTGAGGTGTACTCACAGAGCTGCAGTATGAAGGCAGTTTTGTACAGCACATGACAGTGCCTGAATGCAGAGTAGTGTTTCAGGATACTAATATTTGCTTTTCAGATACCTTATTATGTGAAGTCTAGGAGATTTTCATTGGTCATGTATTGCATAGGTACATTTTAGAATTAGAAAAATAAAGGATTTGGGAGCAAACTAAAAGTGTATAAACTGAGTGATATCTTTGTTTAAACACATAGGCAATGGCTTATGGAATCTGGGGTTGCTGCTGAAACTTTTTGCCTTGCTTTCCTGCATATGTCTTTTAAGATATTCACAGGTTGGTTTTACCTTTCACTGTTTTTTTCTAATAATGCACATACAACTGGAGGAATGAGCATTACAAAGTTTGTAAAGGCCCTTACAGGTTTTCAGATTTGGAGTAACACAATCTACTCAACACTTCTATCCTAATAGTACAATAATACCAGGATCCTGATTTGCATGAATTTTCATCCATTGTAGAAATTGGTAAAAGCTGAAATGATACCCTATATACAGCTCTGGAAAAAATTAAGAGACCACTGCAAAATTATCAGTTTCTCTGGTTTTACTATTTATAGGTATGTGTTTGGGTAAAATGAACATTTCTGTTTTATTCTATAAACTACTGACGACATTTCTCCCAAATTCCAAATAAAAATATTGTCATTTAGAGCATTTATTTGCAGAAAATGACAACTGGTCAAAATAACAAAAAAGATGCAGTGTTGTCAGACCTCGAATAATGCAAAGAAAATAAGTTCAGATTCATTTTTAAACAACACAATACTAATGTTTTAACTTAGGAAGAGTTCAGAAATCAATATTTGGTGGAATAACCCTGATTTTCAAGCACAGCTTTCATGCGTCTTTCACATTGATGTTGGGTGACTTTATTCCACTCCTGGCGCAAAAATTCAAGCAGCTCGGCTTTGTTTGATGGCTTGTGACCATCCATCTTCCTCTTGATCACATTCCAGAGGTTTTCAATGGGGTTCAGGTCTGGAGATTGGGCTGACCATGACAGGGTCTTGATTCATGCGCCCTTCACAAAGACAAATCTGCCCGATTCCAGCCTTGCTGAAGCACCCCCAGATGAGTCTAATTTTCAGCTTTGCCCAACACCTGGTCGTCTAATGGTTAGACAGAGACCTGGAGAGGCCTACAAGTCACAGTGTCTCACACCCACTGTGAAATGTGGTGGAGGATCGGGGATGATCTGGGGGTGCTTCAGCAAGGCTGGAATCGGGCAGCTTTTTTGTGATGAATCAAGCCAAGTACAAGGTTGTCCTGGAAGAAAACTTGTTTCCTTCTGCTCTGACAATGTTCCCCAGCTCTGAGGATTGTTTTTTCAAGCAGGACAATGCTCAATGCCACACAGCCAGGTCAATCAAGGTGTGGATGGAGGATGACCAGATCAAGACCCTGTCATGGCCAGCCCAATCTCCAGACCTGAACCCCATTGAAAACCTCTGGAATGTGATCAAGAGGAAGATGGATGGTCACAAGCCATCAAACAAAGCCGAGCTGCTTGAATTTTTGCGCCAGGAGTGGCATAAAGTCACCCAACATCAATGTGAAAGACTGGTGGAGAGCATGCCAAGACGTATGAAAGCTGTGCTTGAAAATCAGGGTTATTCCACCAAATATTGATTTCTGAACTATTCCTAAGTTAAAACATTAGTATTGTGTTGTTTAAAAATGAATATGAACTTATTTTCTTTGCATTAATTGAGGTCTGACAACACTGCATCTTTTTTGTTATTTTGACCAGTTGTCATTTTCTGCAAATAAATGCTCTAAATGACAATATTTTTATTTGGAATTTGGGAGAAATGTTGTCAGTAGTTTATAGAATAAAACAGAAATGTTCATTTTACCCAAACACATACCTACAAATAGTAAAACCAGAGAAACCTGATACTTTTGCAGTGGTCTCTCAATTTTTTCCAGAGCTGTATGTCTTGAAATATACTTTTTTTCAGAAATGAATTTTATTTATTTATTTATTTTGTAGGGTGCTTTTGAGAATATATTTTCCTGTTGGCCAATATCCAAGCTTTTTGAACTGCAAGGAAGCATCCATGAATGGTGGTTTAGATGGAAGCTGGACCGTTTTGTATGTAAACTTCTAATTCAAAAATATATGTAATTATGTGTGCTTATGCTGCTGTTAATCTTGCACAGGAACAAACATCCATACAAATATAAGAAACTTGTGCATGATGGCCATTGTGTATGACTTTGTCAAAGGTGTTTCTGTGTTGGGCAAACACCCTTGTTGTTCTTTATTGCTATTTTGAAACTTGGTAGAGCTTTCAAAAATTATTTAGTAGCACACTCATTTTAATTCCATCAAGTTTAAAAATGTGTTTTTGTACGCATACTTACATATGTGTTACTTTTTTTCAGGCTGTCTTTCATGGAATGCTCTTTGCATTTCTGTATTTGGTATTACAAAAATGTCAGCTGTTTTCAGAAGGCAAAGGAGAACCTCCTTTCTCATATGGGATCTCAAACTTTTTACTATTCATATCGGTATTTTCCTTTCTGGTAAGCAGCCCTAATGGCATAATGTGGTTTATTCTGTTTCTTTCAGAAGTTTGGGCATTGGATGTAGCATGCAGTGCTGCTGTAAAAAAAAAAAAAAAAAAAACAACATCATTGTCCTAGCATGCCAAAGAGAAATTAAGTGGGATTAGTTGGAGTGTAACAGCTTTACCTGGTCAATGACTTGATACAGCTGTGCTATGTGATGTCAGTATTTGATATATTGATCACTAGTCACTAGCAATTTGGCTGATGTACCAAGTGGTTTAGACTATAGTCTATCAGACTGACTGCATCACACTGCCGCTACCCAGAGGGCTATAAAACATAAAACTGTTTAAGCAAGGTGGAAGCAACATAGTGCATATTTTAGCAAGTTTGCCCCAATATGTATTTAGTATGTGTAATTAATTTCTGCATTTGAATTTAGCCTAACAGTTCTGGCATGATTCTGGTTTATATGTTTAACAGTGTCTAGTAGTATTTCCTGAAATCTGTGTATTATTTATTGCAGACCTATTCCATATGGGCAAGTAGTTGTAAAAGTAAGACAGAGTGCAATACATTGCATCCTTATGTATCAGTGGTACAGGTAAGTTGTGCTTTCTTCTTTATTTATTACATTTTTTTAACATTACTCAACCATAGTGTTTAAAAAGAAAAGAAAGTCAGCAGTTGGAGGCATTTACCAACCATGAGCAAAATACACAGCAACATTAGCAAAAGACTCAAACTTGTTTTGGGATTCTAGAAGGCCCCTTCTCTAAATTGCATACCGCCCCTTAATTACACCTCTCGCTGTCTCTGTTATTAAAGAAAAGTAATGAAACGCAACTGCAGTATGTAGCCAGGCATAAGAATGAAGAGGGGTAGTTTTGCAGAGCTCCCACATATTCATGCCCTAAACATGTGTTCTATTTCCTGTACAGATTTTAGCATTTATTTTAATTAGGAACATTCCTGGTTATGCACGTTCGGTATACAGCTCGTTCTTTGCGTGGTTTGGCAAGATATCTTTAGAGGTAAGTAAAATGTGTCACCTGTCAAAATTAATATGGAGAACTTAGTCTGTTTTTTTTTTTTTCTTTTTTATTTAGTATTATATTTTTTGTCCAGAACACACCAGTCTGATATAATGGTATTGTGCATTATAAAATAAGTATAGTTTTATACAGTTTTTCTCATCGTTTGTTTTAAAATTCATGATTAGAAATAAACATTTGTTTTAAAAGTGCAATTTTGGCCTTCTGTAACTTGCTGAGTTGTTCATTCTGTTTGAAAACGTACTTGGTGGCGGTTTAGGCTGTTGTACCATAACTTGCTTTCTTCTTTTACTTTAGCTCTTCATTTGCCAGTACCACATATGGCTAGCTGCAGATACAAAGGGGATCTTGGTGCTAATCCCAGGCAGTCCAATGCTGAACATCATCATAAGCACATTTATCTTTGTTTGCGTGGCCCATGAGATCTCCCAAATTACCAACGAATTGGCACAGATCGCCATTCCTAAAGATGTCTCAGCGCTGCTGAAAAGATTACTCTGTGGGGCTGGATTTCTTCTTGTTGTTCTTCTGCTGTCTACTCGGGAAGACTCCAAACTTTAACTTTGCCTACAGACAGGACAATGTTGTCTGTAGTATAGGGAGCAACAACTTCTACTGCAAGAGAGGCATATGTTGCACAGGAAGATTCTTTATTAATTTGGGGGTAAAACTTGTGTATAAAACTGACCAGCAATGGGTGTTAATTATTGATAGTTTGTTTTGATGGGTGGTGGAACACTGAAGAAAAAACTTTGACTTACCAGTTTAATATTGGTTTACAAAAAAATACCTATAATATATGTGGATATGTTTTAATGTGGACATTAGTGTTGTATATGGTACAACAAAAGGTATGTTTATTTCTGGCTTTGGGACTTCTTTCCAGAACAAAGTAAAAGGCATTTGGTTGGTTATTTGCTATTTATTATAAGTAATTCTTGTGTGATGAAACTGCTGGTCAATTATGAGTTTTAATTTTTCTAAAATTATTTTACCATTTAGAGGGCAGATCACTTTCAGAAAAAAAAAAAAATACTGTACAGTAAAAGGGTGTTGATTTGTAACCTTGTGAGACTACATTCATGAATAGTAGTAAACAATATTTAACAAGTGCTTCTCTAGTGTTAATTGTTTATTTGGAAATTATGAATTATTATTTACATAATTGTTACTTGTACTTTTCAAAGAATTGTAATAAAATAAAAACAGTTGCAGATTTGTTCTTGCTGACATGGTAATACCTATGCAGAAATTTAAAAGCCAGTGACAGCAAGTTTAATGAGCCAATATCAAGCATGTGGAGATTAGCTGTGGTTCTTCTGCACTGATTCATACCTATAGGTAAAAGCGGTAATCCCAATTCTCTGAAGACATTACTGTAAGCCTCATTTAATTACACTAATGCATTTTAATATTGAACAATGTGAACTCAAGATATTTCCCTCAACTCGGGGTCAACTGTAACCCCACTATCAAATTGATTAAAGCTTTTATACAAACTAATATGCTTTTATGTTGTAATGGAACCAAGACCTATTTATATGTAGTTATTGTTTACTTAT